>NC_136487.1:106795097-106837597 GCF_053919585.1 Euprymna scolopes | reverse complement strand
GTTATTTTCATAACAATCGGTGGTTGAGAAGTTTTTTTTTGTAGTTGTTAAAGAAAAATCTTTCATTGCCCATAAAACGCATGATAGAATTTATACACACTCAATATAACATGGTATAACTTTAATATTGTTTAATATTATCATCATAACTTTTTTGCCATTCAAAAGAACAAACCTAAAATAAGCTGCTAATGATTAAAAAAAAAATTAGTCTACGAAAAATAATAGAAACTAGCATTTTATTTATTTTTTTGGTGTTTTTCTTTCCTACAAAAAAAGTAAAGTATGGAAATAATATTTAATGTTTTGGGATGCATCTTTTTTTCTGTACCCTCCCATGATTTTTATTTATTTATTTATTGTGCATGGATGGAGAGGGTAATTTTTTTTCTGTGCTTTTTAAGAAATAAGCATCCAAAAATCTGCAGTTGTTAACATGAACAGTTCTGACTTTCTGGAAAAAGCCCAAATCAAGTTCCAGTACTTCTACACAATGCAAACCAAATGACATCGATTTAGCAAACTAAAACTAAAACTTAGTTTAGGGTTAAGTTAGAGTTAGTTTAGTGTTAAGTTAGAGTAAAAATAAAAAAGTTTAGTTCATATTGTGTAGATTGTTCAGTTAAGTTCATTAATATTCGTTAGAATTTTTTATTGTTATTTTTACTTAGGCAAACACAGATATTTTCAATCAGCTGGGCAGGAAGTGCGTGCTCATTTTAGGTTGAATTTATATAGAAAAGTGATCTCCACCTTAAAATTTAAAATATTTATTTTATATTTTTTAAATTCTTTTTGCGGATATATTTTCTAGCTGTTTACATGTAATCGCCCCAAAAAGTAGAATTTGATGTATTTGAGGAACTAAATTCAAATGATTATTCTATTTAATTTCAAACAACTGAAAAATCATATATGTGGAAGTCTAAAATAAAAATATTTCTGGTATCATTTTTTTCAGAGTTAAATGCATTTAAATGCTCCAACATATTTAACAATCATTCTTTCTGTAAACTACGGTATATATTGCAGTGAAAACCATTTTTTTCCAGTTGGACATAGAATAGTAATAGTTAGTTGAGCATTATGATGATGTTGACACTGTGACATTATTAGACTGCTTTTATATACACCACCTCTAACAATTTTATGTCGCATTAAAAAATTACATAATTTTCCATGTGGATTTCTGTATTTTGGATATCTTTGTGAAACCAACTCTCTATAATAAGACCGATGTGGGACTGTAGTTGTTGAACATACACTTTGAAGTTGCCAGTCTTGGACATCAAACAGCAAAGTTGATAATGTTTCCAACAGACATTGTCTTAATTCAATTTTCAGATTATTAGCATTCATTTTCAATGGATTTATGAATACAACTTTTGCAGCTTAATTGATTAATAAAAATTTCCAGAGTTACGAGGGGCATTGCAATAAGTAATGCCCCTGACCCACTTCCAGTTATTTGATCTAGCTGAAATTTTGCACGTGCAATGATTTATATCTCTACGGATTATGTGGCAAATTACAGCTCTGAACTAATTGTGGTTTCTGTTTTACAGGTGTTTGAACTGAGTCAGGTGTGAAATGGAGCCTGTTGAATGTCGAGCAGTGATTCGGTTTTTGTATTTGAAAGGACGCACACGATAGGAGACTTTTGATGAAATGAAAGAAACTTATGGTGATAATGCCCCATCATATGACCTTGTAAAACGCTGGCATCGTGAATTCAAACATGGCCGGAAGCCTGTGGAAACAGCTCTCAAATCTGGTTGCCCCCACCCCTTCTGCCATTGATGAGGCATCTGTCCGTCAAGTTGAGGCTGCCATTTTGGAAGATCGACGTATTACTAGTCGCCAAATAGCCCAAGATGTCAAGATTAGTACAGGGTCTGTGGAAACTATCATTCATGACCATTTGCATATGCATAAGGTGTTTGCCAGATGGATTCCCAGGTTGCTCACACCATTCCAGAAGTGAGAACACGTTGAGTGCTCGAGGATGAATTTGGAGATGTGCCAAGAAGATGAGAAAGTTTTTCAAAAGGCTGATTACACAGGATGAAACCTGGGTCCATCACTATGATCCAGAGACCAAAGCCCAGTCAATGCAGTGGAAGCACTTGGACTCACCACATCCAAAGGAGGCAAGGGTGCAGCCCTCCGCTGGTAAGGTCATGCTCACAGTCTTCTGGAACCATTTCATGGGATGACAGATTTCCTAGCAAAGGGTACCACAATTACAGGAGCCTATTATGCTTCACTTTTGAGGAAATTAAGGGAAGCTATCAAAATCAAGAGGTAGGGCAAGATCAGCAAAGGTGCCCTCCTCCTGCAGGACAACGCTCTGGTCCACAACTTGCATGTCGCCAGATCAGAATCACAGGTATGTGGTTATAAAATCCTACCCCATCCTCCCTACTCTCCTGACCTTGCACCCTCTGACTTTCACCTCTTCCCAGCCATGAAGTTGTTTTTGACAGGAAAGCGTTTTCCAAATGATGCAGCCTTGATTTCTGAAGTCACGTCGTGGTTGGAGGACCAACCTGGGGCGTTCTACAAAAACGGTCTCCAGAGCTGCATCAAATGATGGGAGAAATGCATAACTCTGGGTGGTTCCTATGTAGAGAAAGACTAATAACTGTGCCAAGTTTTGTTGCTCTACTGCTATGGGAAATGGGTCAGGGGCATTAATTATTGCACGCCCCTCGTACCTTTGCAGGATCTGTCTGTCTCTTACAATGAAATCCTTTTTATGATTGCCTCTTCTCGTTTTGAGTTCAGGGGCACTCCACTTGATTCATTCTCTTAAAAATACTCTCAATGAAAACATGGGTGATGTCTCGCTTTGGGGGACTGCAGTTGCATGTTTATATGTACAGAACATGATTTGAACCATCAAATAAAGCTTATACATTTTTCAACACGATAGTACATTATGTTTCATGATTTGGAGCATATCTGGGTGATATCTGGTTGCTCTGGGTGATAGATTAGCATATAGCACTCTTCATCGTTCACAAAATCCATGATTTCTTTCAAATTTAGATTTCTTACTGAATTGTAGATGGGACATATGTTCAAGATTTGATCATCAATCTCAACTTTCTCTTCGATCTGCTTTTTTTTAGGTTTTACTTTAGTCAATTTGTTTGTTTCCTCAATAACAAATTCAAGAAGTTGTAGTTTGTTTGATTTGTCATTTTCACTTCACAATTTGCTTTCCAAATTCTTTCAAATTTGGCTATCGAACAATCGTTTTCTTTAAAGATTAAAATTTGTCCTTGAGAATTTTGTTTTCCTCTTTTTTCTCAATAACGTTTTCAGTTTTTCTGCAGGCTTGTAGGAATCTTTGTTTAAAATCTTTAAGAACCTTTGTTTGTTTAAAATGTTTAAAGTCAGTATTGCTAAACAAGCTTCTGTAGATTGCTGCAATCTTATTTTGATTTGTGTGATATCAGCATAGAATCTATATTTTAAAGTGAGAATCAGAAGAAGCAGGAAATCAGTGACGCCTTTGATGAGAACAGGAAACTGTAAAAGCAGAATAAATATATTATATATATATTGTTGTGAATATGGATTATCTCCCTTTGACACTCCAAGGCTATAAAAGCTGTGCATTTTCGCTTATTGAGTAGACAAGTAGTCGAATTCTTAATTGAATAAAAAGATTACTAAATGGAAACTTATCGTCATGTTTTCATTACAATTTATTCAATTAAGAATGGAACATTTTATGCGACTGGAGTGATTTATAACAGATTCAGAAAGCGATTCAGCCAACAAGTACTGGAAACATTGGTGGGAGACCTTTACAAATTTCATTGAGGTTCTACATTTAGAAAGACCTGAACGTATCATCAATAAGTGTGCGCTCCTAACCAACTACCTGCCTCACACAGTCAACGAAATTATCTCGGATTGCGTTACCTACGAAGAAGCAATCAATGTACTGAATGCTACATACATAAAACCCCAAAATGTGATATTTTCTAGAAACCTACTTGTGATTTGTTGACAAGAATCAGGCGCAACACTGGACCATTTCCTTAAGAGCCTTCAGACACAGGGCAAAGATTGCAACTTCTGCCCAATGATTGCATTAGAAGCCCAATGGATGACTTCATTAACGGTTTATGTAATGCTCAAGTAAGACAACGTCTTCTTAAAAATAAGACTCTTACACTTAAGACAGCTTATGAGCAAGCTTATACCTTCTAATGTGCTATACAGCAGTCTAGTTCTTACAGCCAGACACAGTGGACACCGCACTAAACGCACCTGTTTCTACTGCCCCCCCCCTCATAACGAGAGTCTGACAAAGTTTCAAGAACAGTCGGTCACTGCCACTTTAAAAAAGGACACTGCTATTTTTGTGGCTTATCTAAACATCTACGAGTTTCATGCTCTGTCAGAAATACTTGTTGTCATAAATGTGGAAAACTTGGCCATTTTTCAAAGGTATGCAAATCTTCTAAAATGCGATATAAAGTCACTCGGCAAAATACTTCTGCAACTTAAGCCGCCACTCCAGGAAAACTATTGTAAAAGTAAAAATTAACATAAGATATGAGAATACTGGCAGCTCAGAAAATTTTATTAAAGAAAGTTTGGTAAAAACCAACAAATTGTATTTCGTTCCCGCCTCCAGCAAAGTAACAATGGTGAACGCTTCATTGTCTACACAAATAAGTGGTTATTGTTTAGTGGATTTACTATTTAATGGTGTTTCCTATAAAACCACTAAATTATCCATGATGAAAAACCTTTGTTGGGAAATAATACTGGGACACAATTTTTTGCAGCAACACTCACAAATTGAAATTCCGTTTGGTAGTTCAATGCCCACATTAAAAATTTGTAGATTGGCAACAGTCAAAATCTAGTACCCAACACTTTTTGAAAACCTAACTGAAAACTTCAAACCCATAGCAGTGAGAAGCAGACGTTTTTCTTATAATAATAATAAAAAATTTATTGACTCTGAGATAAAAAAAAAAAAACTACTTGAGGAGGGTATAATCGAGCCAAGCAAATCACCCTGAAAGGCTCAGGTAGTTATAACCACTTTTGAAAACCATAAAAAGAGAATGGTTATAGATTACTCCCAAACCATAAATAGATTTATGCTTTTGGACGCCTTCCCACTACCTAGGATAGATGGAAATGATAGGCGAAATAGCCAAATATTGTATGTTTAGCACTTTGGCCTTGAAAAGTGTGTACAATTAGATTGCCAATAGACCTAGAAACAAGCTATACACAGCTTTCGAGGCAAACGGTCGACTGTATCAATTTCATAGGATTCCTTTTGACATTACGAATGGAATAGCCAACTTGCAAAGTATAATCAACCAAATCATAACGGACGAGAAATTGGAAGGTACATTCGCATACATTGAAACGTATGTGGCCATGATAAAAAGGAACACAACAAAAATCTCAGGCGGTTCATGTCTGCCGTCTACAAATACAAACTTACCCTAAACGACAATAAATGCTCGTTTGGACTGGATAAAATAAACCTACTGGGGTATACGATAAGCAAAGGTTTTATAACACCGGATGCAGATCAATTGAAACCTTTACTCCAGATGCCTGTTCCTCAAGATTGGCCATTTCTTCAAAGTGCCATGGCCATGTTTGCTCACTACTCCCAATGGATTGCATCGTTTTCAGAAAAGATACATTCATTAACACAAGTAGAGACGTTTCCTCTGTCCCATGAAGCCATTGAAGTATTTGAGGGACTGAAAAAGGATATTGCAAAATCAGCAACTACAATGATAGACCAAAATATTCCTCTGGTTGTTGACATGTCAGACTGTGCTATTGCTGCTTCTTTGAGATAAGCTAATCGTCCTGTAGCCATTTTTTGCAAGGACCCTTTCACGGGCTGAACGATGATTAGTCGAGGCATTAAGAAAATGGCGGCATTACCTGATTAGATGCAACTTTAAACTAATTATTGACCAAAAATCAGTTGCTTTTATGTTTAATTCTAAAACTACAAGCAAAATAAAAAATGAGAAAATAGCGAGGTGGAGAATCGAACTATCATGTTTCTCTTTCGATGTCAAGGAGAATTAACAGCTGATACACTCTCAACAGTATGCTGTATGGCATCAAGCAAGAATGAACTCCGAACACTACATAACAATCTCTGTCACCCGGGCATTACTTGAATAGTTGATGCTGGGAGGTGTAGAAATTTGCCTTTTTCAGTGAAAGAGGTAAAAAGAATTACAAATTCCTGCCAAACGTGTGCTAAAATAAAGCCTCAGTTTTATAAACCTTGAACTGGCGTTTTAATAAAAGCAACACAACTGGTCAAAAGACTAAATCTTGATTTTAAAGGACTGCTACCAAGCAAAACAAAGAATTTATATTAATTGTTATCGATGAATATTCACAGTTTCCTTTTGCCTTCCCTTGCTCAGACATATCGGCTACTGCAATTGTATACTTCCTCTGTTCATTATTCTCTTTGGAGTCCCTGCCTATATACAGTCAGACCGAGGGGCTTCTTTCATGTCAGAGCAGTTTTGACAATTTCTACAGCAATGTGTCCCTACAACCCGAAAAGTAATGGCTAATGCGAAAGATATAATGGCATTATTTGGAAAGCCATTCAATTGGCTTCATCAAATAATGGATGTTAGATTGATAATTCGGAAAATCTCCTTCCTGTTGCATTATACACCATATGATCCCTATTGTATACCGCCACGAATGCCACCCCACATGAAAGGTTTTTACCTTTCTAGCGATGGTGTTTGGCAAGAGTATCGCTTCCATCTTGGCTCTCCTGATCTGGTACTATGTTTCTGAGACGACATGTACGTTACACCAAAAACGATCCCTTGGTGGATGAGGTAGAGCTCAGAGAGGCTAACCCCAGTATGTTCTAGTACGACATGCAGACAATAGAGAATCTAATGTGTTTCTCAGAGACTTAGTACCTGCCGGAGACGTACCAGGACTGCGAATAACCCCTGAGGACAGATCACTTCCCCCTGACACTGGAGACCATTCAGAAGATCAAGACACTGAAACTGCTCCTGATACATTGTCTAATGACACTGTCTCCGTTGAGGCTCCGTCAAATACTTCAGATTTACCAACATCTGAATCCCTGACAGATTAAGGACTAGCAATGAAAAAACATGTTCATTCAGAGACTGACTCTGATGTGGAACGGCCTGCTCTTCTGAGAAGGAAACATTTCGGAACAAGGTATTTTAAGGCCCACAGACAGGATCACACTGAAGAGCCTAACTGTTTGAGTACTCCAACCCCAAATCATGGACCTCCGAGGCAGCCATTGTGAGCTCATAGGGAGCCTGGACATTTAAGGGACTTTCTCCCCTATGAGTAAGAAATTTGGTGGGGGAGAATGTGAATATGGATTATCTCCCTTTGATAATCAAAGACTATAAAAGCTGTGCATTTCTGCTTGTCAAGTAGTCAAGTTCTTTATTAAATAAAAAGATTACTAGACGGAAACTTATTGTCCTGTTTATATGCATATAAATATTTTTCTATCATTCTTGAAATTCTTTTCTTAATCATATATTGAAGAGAAGAGTCTATCAGACATGTGAACACAGTGTGAAGATGTATGGAAATGAAACCATGATATGAGGATGATACGATATATGTGTAATGTTAGTCTTAAATACAGGCTTTGATATGATGACCTCCAAAAGAAGGTTGAATCTGGACATTATAAGATTTTTACAGAACAGGAGACTTCGATGTTATGGCTATATTGTAAAAATTGATGAGAGTTCTTGGGTTAGTAGTAAATATAGAAGAGTTGAGGTAATTCAGTTCCAGAGAAAACATAAGAAGTGATAAGAATGGACTTGAGAAAAAGAAGGATAAATAAAAACCTGATCAGAGGTAAGTTTGGAAGTTAATTTATAATAGCTATCCAACATATGCCATGCTGATGACTTCCTGTTTTTCCCCCAAGAAAAGAAATCTATTTTGATCTCATACAAATCACCAGAAAGGATTAAAATATTCTTATAACTAGCTTTAATTAAAATTAAAATTCCTATAAACTTTTTTAAAAGTTAGAATCAACTTTCAGGACAGTGAAACATAAAAAAAATAGTTTATATGCGTTTATAACTGTGTCTGTAGAATTTCTAAATGTGTAGTCAACAACAACGCACATTTGTTTTCTCTTTACATAAGCATTTCTGATCTGCAAAGGCTTAGGCGTAATGACTGCACCATAATCAGGTAAATACGTAGCAGTAAATTGAAGGGAAGGATCCTTTCAACTTCATCAGAAACTTGGCATTGGTGAGATTTTGGATACGTTATGCACTCAACATCTCAGATGCTATGTGCAGCATATTACTTCTTGCATGAACTCCATAACATGCCTGGATGCGACAGACACTAGCCAGTGTGATAGACTGAGAAAAAACCTGGCTTCAATGCATAAGAAGTGATCTGATTGTATGCAGCATGACGAAAGAAACCATTTGGTTCAAACTTCATGGGGAGCAAATGCAAGACACTACCTGATGTTGCTTAACTTGGAATCTAGTACACTTGAAGCACCTGAAATACTTAAATTGGATGATGATGACGGCAAAGTTAGGCTTGAAACTTCCAACTTGAAATAACACCTAACCAAAAAGCTCATCATTTAAACTCCTAGGCTTAACATTCATAGTTAATATAAATTGAAACAAATACATTGAAAACATTGCTAAGACTGCTGAAAAAAAAGGTGGGCTCTCACTACTGTACTAGAAAACTACTCACACCTCAAAGTATCCTGTATCTCTACAAAGCCACCATTTGCTCATGCATAGAGTATTGTTGCCATATCTGGGTTAATGTATCTACCACTAGTCTCTTCCTTTTAGGCAAAAAAAAGTCTCTAATCTAATAGGTCTTGCACTATCAATCTTATCGCAACAATGTTGCGCCCCTGTGCCTTTTTTAAAAGTATTTTAATGGAATGCATTCTGAATAATTCATAGCACTTGTGTCCTTTCAACGTAAATACTCCCTACTAACGCAACAAGTTGCAAAATTCCACCTCTTCACTAAAGAGTTTTCTAGATGCTAGGTAAGTTTTTTTATGAACATATCACATTCAACTTATGCAGAATTGTATGATGAATCTTGACTTGCAGGTGAATACATGAGGGTTAGAATGGTCAATATTGTTCTCTCAAGAGTTGTGAACTCGTACAGTTGAACTGTACACTTCTTAAAAATTTGCTACCTTATAGAGACATTTTGATAGGCTTAGTATATTTCTGGTTTAGTCAGAAGAATCTCAGCTTGATATATGTCTGTAGCTATGTCTGATCAGATGTGAGTAAACCATTTATACATGACGTCCAAATAGTAGGAAATCAATAAGTTAAATAGAAAAACCATGATGATGCCAGATAGAAAGAAGGAATTCATAAGGAAAGTTAAAGATAACATTGATAGCAATAGAAATGGTAGATATTGGAAAGAAAGAGGCAACTGCTAGCTGAGACGTTTTGCCTGATTCTATGCTCTTTACAGCAACAGATATAACAGATATATTCATCTGTCTTTTTTTCTCTCTCCATGAAGAACATATAAAGTAGATAAAGTTAAAATCTGTGCGGATTCATGAAGAAAGTAATAAACTCCCAACCGGATGTTTACTTGTCGGCTGTCACAGACAAAGTGTGTAAACGCATCAATACGCATAGGCTCGACCGCACCCATCCGGTCAAAAAGAGAAAAATAATAAAAATTAGCCAATGGAAGTGGGACACAATAAAAATAAAATTTCACAACCAACTTGTCTTGTCTGTGCGAGCTGGTAAGAAGAGATAAACCCCAAGATTTTTGTAAACGTGACAGAAGGGAAACAAGACACCAAGGAAACAAGACACAGGTGCAATCAAGTGAGAAGTCATCTGCTTTCACTGTTAAAGCCACCAAACACTCCTCTTTGTGATGCTACTCGACCAACAAAAAAGAACAAGGAATAAGTACTCTTTATGAAAATTTTCCCTTTTTTCCATTTATTCCAATTTTTTACTTTGTATTATTTTGAAAGCTGACGACACATAAAACATGAACCTTTTTGAACATACACATTCAATCTAGTCTTTTGTTGATGATAAAAGTTATTCAAACCTTAAATGTTCATAGTTTATCGTGTGTTAAATGGAGTTTCTATTTGATGCTTTTTTTTACAAACTATAAATGAAATCTATACTTGATATTGTTTAATTAATTGTTTTTTATTTTATTTTAATGAACAAACGTAAATAACAAAAATACATCAGATGAAGGGAAATCCAGAGAAAATGAAGAGTTTCATTTCTGGATGAAGAACAGATGTTCTTGAGACAAAAACAAATCACCAAAAAGCAAGAAGATGAACATTAAAGCATTCCATATTGAATTATTCCTCTTGACATAACAGTTTAGATTGACATAACAGTTTAGAGAGAGTAAAGGATAGATGATGCTGTAAAAATAAGTTCTATAAGGTATATGGAAAATATATCTTTGAAGAAGAAGCCTGTTAAATACTGACACTTACTCCCCCCACCACCACTCCTACACACACACTTTCCTATATGACAGTATCATCATTCCACAATTTAGTGACCCATCATGATTTGCCTGCTCTCTCGGCTGCTCAATCGTCCTCCCTTTCCCCATAGTCATTATTTTGAAGTGATTTCTAACGTGACTGCGACCAACGATGAAATAGAGCCAAACTAGTCAGCAAGCAGTAAGTTATATCTGTTGCTGTAAAGATGATTTTGTAAAGAGGTCATTCCCGGGCTCTCCATAATAATAAATGTGTTCAAGTCTTCATTCTATTTCAGATAACTGGACTAGTGCAAATCATTCCATTCTATCCCTATGACCAACAAAAGAAATATAAAAGTCTGTGTTCAGTATGTTTGAAAATGGACAATGGAATTGTTTGAATGTAGGTTAATAAATGGTTTAGATATAATGTTTGATTCGCTCAAGGAATATGATCAAATTGCAAAATTTATAACAGAAAAAATAACAAAATAATGATCTTATAATCGCGTTTTTTATTATTATTATTTTTAAGTAGGAAAACTTTTTAATGTTTATTTTTGTAAAATCAATCAGCCAAAATTGCTGAAGAAATCTGAAGATTTTTTACCTCTCTGAAAAAAAAAAAAAAACTCTCTAAAAGTGGCAATTCTCCAGAAGATTGATAAGACAAACCGACTATCTCGGTGATAGAGCATCTTCACAACTCTGATGTTTCATGAAAAGTATATTTGGACTTAGATCAATCTTTTATACAACATATTAATTACATTCTCTGAGGAAAAAAAAACAATTCTTATACTATTGTCTTCATTGACAAAATAAGAAAAATTTGATTTGTTCATTAAATTCTGTCTTTTGGGAAACAATAAATGGAAGAGAAAAAAATGGAAAAGGCAAGGGAGCAATAAGAAAGGAGCAAATAGAAGTAAATTAAAGTCCAAATTTTATTAAAGGGAAATAAAATACCTATGCCTTTGCTTTGCAAAACAAGGCTGAAAAATCAACTACATTAATAATATGAAAAAAAAATAAGTAAATAAACGTACTCTTGAATTGGAAGCCATCTTAAATTTCAAAAGAGTTTCTGAATCAAACGTACATGAACATAAAAATGTATATTCGCTAACAGAGCCCTCCATATTTTCAATGGAGTCCCCTTTCAAATTCTTGTATCTACATTGGAAACTCTTGTGATTGGATCATTGACAATTATAGTAAATAATATCCTTTCTATTCTTAGGAGAAAAATTGTTTTTGGAAAAGTTGCAGTTTTTATTCGACTTAAAGGTATAATTTAATTTTAGTGTTTTTAAGTGGGCATTTTTAAATTTCATGATATTTGTAGATTCGTTTTTTTCTGTGACTGTGATCATTTTCTCAGTTTCCTTCTAAGTGCTACTTTGAATTGACTAAAAGTCATGGGTTTTTCTTTCTGAGTTATCAAGGTGGTAAACTGCTTAAAATCACCTGGTAAACCTTTAAGGACCATGGAGATTAACAGACTGTTGCTAATAACTTCGCCTGACATTTTTAATGAATTTGCTGTTGTTTTGGCTCTTATAATATAATCTGTAATCGTCTCGGCTTCCGTATGTTTTAGAAATGTCAGTTCAATATATAAAGAGGTAATTTTGGGCTTTCCTTTTGATAAATAATGCTCTCTTAATATGTTCAATGCTTTGTAGAGTTTTATTTTTCAGAGAGGTTCGTAGTGAATGGCACCGACATCCAAACCTTTGGAACATCTTTGTTATATTTACATGTTGAATTGGAGCAAAACTTCCTATGAGAATTCATGATTATAGAAACAGCCATTATTGATGCGGACTTTCTACCACATCTCAATCTTCCAGTAGATCTAACAAAAAAAAAATCATTGTTGTTATAAAGCACTTCCAATTTATCTGTCCTAGAGAAACATAAGAATCGGCAATCCTATAGGATTCCATACACAAATGATGACACCGATTTTTAAACTTACCAAAAGCATTTGTCTCGACAGACTGGAAATCAAACACCAGGTAAAATATCATGCTTTATGCTGTAAAGTGACGGAAATGCGTGCATCTCTTAGTTTTTGGGTACCTGGGCAATATCCTCCCCTATGTATTCTTTCGTACAAGCACATACTTGAAGAAAAGGAAAAAATGAAGGCGATATGCTTGAAATAACATTTACCATGATCTCGAAAAGGTTAGATTGTCTGTATAAAAATGTGGACATAGGTTCAAGGATGTATGAAAAGAGTGTGTGCAGATATATGTGTGCAGATATGTGTGTGCAGATATATGTGTGTGAAGATATGTGTGTGCAGATATGTGTGTGAAGAAGTTGAGAGAATATGTTTCACATATCTTGGATTTTGTGCATGTATTATTGTTGTATGAGAGGAACGTGTTTGTAGCATGCGGTTAAACATGGTATGAATATCTTCATCTAGTCTCTGAAACCAGTGGTATTTATAAGACTAGTTGATCCACTCAGTTCTCAAATAGGGGTGATTTGTATCCCATAACAATTATGTGCAAATATTTTGGCCAGGCGAGAAAGAAAAAAAAAGAGAATTTCTTTGTGTTTTGGCTTTTATAATACCAATTTCAACATGGCGAAAAGGAAAATAATTAAGTCTGAGTGCCCTCTGCTTTATGTATGTGTAAATCTGTGTTGAAATATAATGCTATGTAGATTAAAGTATATATTTAATTTATAGCAGCTGCTTTCACCAAGACGAAATGTTTAAATGTGCTGAATCTCAGCATAATTGGTCTATCAAATAGTCCATTATCATCACTTGTTCTACTGAACTAGCATATGCAGCCAGTAATTTTTTTTAGCGAATCATCGCACATAGTTTTTTGCTCATATAAATAAAAAGCGTTGTATGATTTGCAAAGCTGTATTTGTCTATTCTATTAACAGACACATTGCTCTCTTTTCATAGGTTAGGAAGTGAAACAAAAATGAAAGTAAAATTCATGATATATCGCTATATGAGAAAGTTTGTTTTTAAAGATAATATCACTACGCTCACAGTTGTTATTATAATAAAACTAAATCTTATGTCTGGAATACTTATTTCAATTTTGATCAAAATTACTTTGATTTTAAAAAATGTCTAAAATTTACTGTTTAAGCTTAAAAGGTCCTCAAAAGAAACTGAAATTCAAGGAATCTTGCTTAATTGCTATCTAATTACTATGGATGTATATTATGCCTCCTAAAGACCGTTTAAAAGTACTCTAAAGAAACTGAAAATTGGGAAATATTTATTTATGGTTAAAATTTCACAAACATTGTATCTGAATTTTCATGAAAGGCTTCTACTCACGTTTTAAACTAAATATAGCTCACATTACGACTTCTAAAGTCTAGTAACTGTGTTTCAAAATTCATAATGATCGATTAACTAGTCTATGAGTGAATCCTGTACATACAAATATATAAACATATACATATATACAGTGCCGGCAAAAAGAAAGTCCGCACTTGTAATTTTTTTCAAAAACTGCAAATTTAAGCTAAATTTATAATGTAACTGTTTAAACAAACTATACCTCATTTGATTGACCTTTTATTCTTCTATAATTTTACCTGTTCATATTTGACTTTTAATTGAAATATTAATCCAGGTTGTCCTAGACAATGTCAATTTAAAAAAATAACTTCAAATTAAGGAGGCAAAAGGAAAGTCCGCACAATGGAAAATTGTTATTTAAATGTAACTTTAGGACATTAATGCAACACAAATACAACAAGAACACAATGGACTAGTTAATATTTAGTAGCATAGCCCTTCTGCAATTTGACAGCCTGCACTCTTTTGGGAATTCCTTGAATTAGGCTGCAACAATACTATGGGGAAAGGGCATCACACTTTTCTTTAATTTTTGTCCAAAGTTCTTTCAAATTTGAAAATTTTATCATTGCGTAGCTATTGCTTGATGTCATGCGATATGTTTTCGATAGAATTGAAGTCTGGAGATTGTGCAGGCCAATCCAAACACGGAATATCATGCTCTTCTAAGAACCTTTTGACATTGCCAGCTGTGTGAATGGGAGTATTATCCTGCATGAAGATGGGATTATCATCCAAATTCCGACCAAAATAGGGTAGAAAACGCTCAGTCAACATATTAATATACTTAGTCAAATAAATTCGACCGTGCAAGCGAACTATAGGCCCTGGACCATTTGTACTAATAATGACCCACACCAAAACTGAACCTTCACCACCTTGCAGCATTGAAACTGAGCGCCTAGGATTAAATTCATCTTTCCTCCGATGGACGTACTGCCTACCATCACTGGCTAGCCTATTGAACTTGCTTTCGTCGCTAAAGAGCACTTTTAAGAAATATGAAATCTGGTCGTACTAGAGTTACTTCTAACAGGGAAGACAATGCTATCAAGATCCGCAGCCTAAGAAACAGATTTGAAATGGCTCCCCAAATCCAGCAACAGTGCAATCTTGTTAAAAAGTGCTCTCTTTCTACTGTCAAGAACAGATTAAAGGAATTTAATTTGCGAGGATATGTTGCAAGATGCAAGTCAATGATTTCTGTAAAGAACAGAAAGTGCCGTCTGGACTTCGTCAGATATTGGTCAAAAGTACTTTTTAGTGACAAAAGCAAGTTCAATAGGCTAGGCAGTGACATTGGCAGTATGTCCATCGGAGGGAAGATGAAGAATTTAATCCTAGGTACTCAGTGTCAACACTGCAAGGTGGTGGAGGTTCAGTTTTGGCTCACTTGCAAGGTCGAATTAATTTGACTAAGTACATGAATATGTTGACTGAGCATTTTCTACCCTATTTTGGTCGGAATTTGGATGATAATCCCATCTTCATGCAGGATAATGCTCCCATTCACACAGCTGGCAATGTCAAGAGGTTCCTGGAAGTGCATGATATTCCATGTTTGGATTGGCCTGCACAATCTCCAGATCTCAATTCTATCGAAAACGTATGGCATTACATCAAGCAACAGCTATGCAATGATAAAATTTCAAATTTGGAAGAACTTTGGACAAAAATTAAAGAAAAGTGCAATGCCCTTTCCCCGAAGTATTGCTGTTGTCTAATTCAAGGAATTCCCAAAAGATTGCAAGCTGGTTAATTGTGTTCCTGTTATATTTGTGTTGCATTAATGTCCTATAGTTACATTTAAATAACAATTTTCTATTGTGTGGACTTTCTTTTTGTCTCCTCAATTTGAAGTTACTTTTCTTAAATTGACGTAAACACTAGAATATTTCAATTAAACGGTTTTGAAAAAAATTACAAGTGCGGACTTTCTTTATCCCACCTATATATAATGGTAGATTTTCAGAATTTTGTTTATCCAACATTTGGTGAAAAAAACTCGACTTGTGTTAGTCCAATAGAAATTCTTATCAATGAGTCTTTGGTAATGTATGGAATAATGTTTTTCCCTTTTATCTTTTCATTCATCTTACATATAAGTATATGATATATCTTACACATTTTTGTGCGCGCGCACACACACACACACACACACACACACACACACACACACACAAGAAACTGGAATCTTAGGAAGATTTCAATCATTCCAATTATCATAGAATCCACTGACCGAAAAAGAATTTCAAAAACCATCTGGCGAATATATCTGGTGAAGTAAGTGCATGAGGTTCAAACAATTGCACTTGGTTAAAATCCTAAAAAGATCTCTCGGTGTTGCTGAATGTATAGCATCTGGCAGAATGCTCAATCTTCAGCCAAACAAACAGAAAATTGAAAAAAGAAAAAAAAAAAACAAACACACACACACACACACACACACACACACACACACACACACACACACACACACACACACACACACACAGATATATCGATTTAAATAACAGCTCTTAGATTATAAGACTTTTGTGGATAATACATCTCTTTCTTCCCACTTCCCATTCGTCCATACACACGCACGCATACACACACAATCTCATCATTTAGGTATAAAAACATAAAATTATTTGATGATGATTTGTTTCTAGGTTTAGATCTGACCCAATTCTATATCTTGGCTCAATGAGGGGTAAAGGGTGTGACTTAATTGACCTGGTTTATTGTGACAAATAATTTGCACGGCTCATATTAATGTATTTCTTTCTTTGAAAAGCAATTTCGTAAAATGGCAGTTAATTTATAACGTTATAATATTGATAATTTTCATTTTTGTAAAAAAAAAGAAAAAGAAAGGAAAAACTCATCATCTATATCTCTATAAAAGTGAACGTGTCTGTGTGTCTGTGTACATTTTCCTTCGCAATAACTCTGTTAATTTTCAGTCTACAGACTCGAAATTTGATATACAGGGTACTGAGATTTGGGAAAATCGACGTGATTGGTTTTCGGCCAGAAATTTGGCTGTTAAGGGATCAAAGTTTAACGATTTGACTTTTAAGAACTCTATCAAACTCCTCCGACAATTTGGGGTCTAAACACTTGAAATTTTAGATATAGGTTTCTTGGACATGGATCTAACTTAATAAATTGATTTGAGCCCCAAACAATAAATTGTAAGGGGGTCATAATAGGGGTCAAATTTAAAAAAATTGACCGTTTTTATTTTATTTTTTTTTTGTCAGCATACACCTCCAAACACACGGGCAACGCCAGGCACCCATGCTAGTACCATATAAAAATTAGGTGAAAATCGATTTGCCTGGAATTGTGTTCCTTTCAGTCAGATATTCTATTAAAATAAATTCTTATACGATTCAAATTCAAAGATTAAAATAGTTTGGAAACTGATTTAATCCATTTTCTAAATCAGTCAAATGTTGGATATTCCATTGTTACTTTAACTAGATTTCTGTCATGTCTGCATCTTGGATATCATTCTTTATCATGCATGGATGAAACAATAAATGATGTGAAGTATTTAAAATATTAATTTGTTAATTCTAAAAGCCATCACTCCTGACTGAGTGGTGGGTTGCTGCATAATTTCATTATCATTTTTTTAAATCCCTTTAAAAGTGTAATAGTCAGTTATAAATTATCTCATTTGATTAAAACTTTACTTACGCACCTAATTTCTCTATTGCTCACTCTCTTCCACAGACTGTTACTTTCATAACCTGCCAGATCATAAAAGCAAGTCTTATTTCTTGTCTTATTTTTTATCACAGTCCCTGAGGCTTTTGTGATGGATGCTCGGTCCACTCAGGAATGCTGATCACCTTGTGATCATGGTTGATATGATCTTAAAATCTAGAACTTAAACTGAACAGCCATTACTCAAAATAACAAAATATTTCAAACGGATCCATCATATAAGAGACACCTCTTAAAGTAAACATTTTTTCTTACTGTGATCAGTGCCCAAATAAGGTAATTGAATAGGTGAAAGCAGGCATGGAAGCACATGTCCCCATGTGAAAATTCTATAGCAAATCTCATTCTTACGAAGAGTTCACTTCAGCTTATGCAGCTGCTATTGTTCAAGCATTCCACCAATTCAGCCACCATAAGTCAACTAAAAATAGGCAGAAATTTATAGCATCAAGAATTCCTTATAAGATTGTAATAGCTGTAGCTAAGGGAATTTATACCGAAATAACAAGAAAACACATTGAATCATAGAAATTAGGAACTCACAAGTTCTGGAAAATCTATAATAATGTAGTGAATAATAGGCAATAATTCTTCCACCATCATTTGTGCACCAACTGATTAGGTTGAACTACTTGTCTAGCGGGTCATCTTAAACTCCACCTTAAATTCCAAAAGCTAAGCCCTTCCAAAGTTTCCATTGCCATATTAATTGATGATCTGACCTTGCTTCTCTGATAGCTGCAAAATTGTCTCTGTGGTACCAGTATTCAAGAATTCTGGTGAAAGGACTGAACGATTGCCCCATCAGTCTATTGCTGTTCTTTGCTGAAAGCTTTGAAATCTTCTATCGATCTCGTGATAGTCTACCACCTTGTTAATGCTAAGTTTCTGTCTTGCCATCAGTATGGATTTAGACAAGCACATTCTATTGTGAATATTCTAACAGTTATCTTTGAATGCATATAGCATACACGGGACAAGGCAGGTGAAGCTAGGACAAGTTCTGGCATGAAAATCATCTAATGGAAATGAATTTGTATGGTATTACTGCACAAATATTTGATATAATTAGATCCTTCCAAACCAAAAGAAAGATTCAGATTGTCCTTGATGGCCATGCATCCAAAAAATTTGACATTTATGTGGGTGTACCACAGCACCATTATTGTTTCTCATTTTCAGAATCGACCTTCCTCATAAAAGTATATCAGAGATGGGTATATTTGCTGATGACACTACACTCTGTTCAATATATGTGGTAAAACGAGTACATGCATATCCAAGACAATGGCTGAATCCTTAGAAAATAACGCCCAGTCTGGAATTAAAATGGGTCATAAATGAATGGTAACATTTAATCTTACTAAGACAAAGTTCTTTTCTTTTAACAATTCTAAGAAACTTCTTCAGCCACCGGTTGCCATGGTTGAATAGCACTCTACCTGAAAGTTAAACAGTTTAACTCCTCTGCTTAACATTCCCAGGTAACATGAACTGGAACAAATATGTGGAAGTTACTTCCAAGATTGCTGTAAAGAAAGTGGGCTCCCTCTACCATGCTAGAAAACTTCTCACACCTGCCAGTATCCTATATCTCTATAAAGCTACCATTATCGGCTCATGCATAGGGTACTACTATCACATCTGAGCTAGTGCACAAACCAGTACTCTTTCTCTCTCTCTCTCTCTCTCTCTCTCTCTCTCTCTCTCTCTCTTAGGACCCTCAAAAGTGTTTCTAATCTTATAGATCCCTCACTGCTCACTAAGCTCCAACCCCTGTCCCATCGCCACAATGAGGTATCCTTGTGTTTGTTTTACAATGGAATGTGCTCCAACATACTTGTTGCTGTGACGTTGCTTCTCGACCTATATATGTACCAACCAACTCAACAATAAGCTAAATCCCTTCACTATAGAGGTACACAGATGCCATAGGGCTTTCTACTCTAATAGCTTTTGCTCCTGAACTGCTAGCCTTTGTACTACTACTTGTTTCCCTAATTATACCAACATGTAGAAATTTAAATGTAATTTGAACAAACATCTTGCTACAAAACTCTTTACCCCCCAAAATCTCGCCCCTGATTCTCAGTAGTTTTTTTTATGTCTCAGTAATCAAAGTGCATTATTTAAGGTATATTAACAAAAACCACTAAATGTGAGAGACTAATAAAGAATTAAAATAAATCATTTTGAGAGTTTTCTCTGAGGAGATGTAAAAAAACAAAAAAACAATGACTGACAAGTTTGATTAAAACCAAATTTTAACCAGTTTTTAAAAAGAAAATAAATGTTCAATTCATGTCATTAAATTAAATTGACAAGAAATTAAATAAACTTGAAGAAATAGAAGTATTATCGAAAGTAGACTACAACGAATAGGCTTCACCTATAGTCTATGTAGAATCCGAGTTTGTGCAGACTTCTCCACAGGGATTAACACTATGCTCTGCCTAGTTCAAAAGAGATTTTTGCTAAACTCCATGGAAGAAAATTTGAAGTGAGTCTTATCTGCAAATACCTGTGGCCAAGGAGTGCTCAAAGTTAGGTTGTATAAATATACATACAAATTCGAATGATTACCATTTTAGGTTAAGGTTGCAGTTGCACCAGACATTTTCCAACAAGTAATGAACTTCTTTTCTATGTCTTCTCGTATTGTGGCATGTTCATGCTGGAAATGAAATCATGTTTAGTGTTCTCTATAGGCTTCAGTTCACTGTTGGTTTGATTCCTTTTTGAAGACATCACATGATTTTGAACTTGGACAAAATACATTTTCACCGGGGCAGTGGCATCTAACTCGCCTGTTTGCACCTATCCATTGTCCTTAGATCATCCGCAGCCGAATAACATAACTCTTAATACCATAGAACCGTTGATCTGCTAGAGATTCATTCTCCTCCATGGCCATTCAACGTCCTGCTGCTGACGTCATCAGAGTTACCTTCTCCTAGATACATGTCTTAACTAAGACTAGGGGTGCATCTCTTCCAGTGAATTAATGTGTCTTCAAATACCAACCTGGAAATTTCTTATGACTTGGCGCAATACATACAGCACCTAGCTTTCCCAAATGGTCATCCATCTGATATTGGCCAGGCTCATCGTTGCTTAACTTTGGTGATCTAACGAGAACTGGTGTGTCAACGTGATTGTGACGTTATGTAGTGGACTGTAATTTGTAACAACCTACCTAGGTTGTATTCTAGTGATCAGTAAAAGCAGTAACACAAACGTATTAAAGAGAATTCTACGAATTTTAACTGAAAAAAATGCGTTTTTTTCATGGAAAAAATAAAATATCTTGATCACATTACAGACAAAAATGGTAGAAGACCAGACTTAGAACGAGCTTCTGTGATAAGTTCCAGAAAACGTACCATTGCTACAAAGTTTTCTTGGTTTATTCTAATCATTCACAGTTTGTGAGCTATTAAAAAAAGAAAAAGATCTGGAATGCCAGGAGATATAAAAAAAAATTAAAAATATCCTCAACATTAAAATTATTTTTGACGCACTGCAATCTAGATCTGGAAATAATTGTAGCTACTGATGTTAGCTTGTTCCAATATTACACAAAATGAAAGGTCGCTAAAGCCTCATGTCTCTTGTATGTTACTCACTTCGAGAAGAAAGTATTTTTGTAGTTATCAAATTTCATCATTTTGTTTGCAAACCGAACATAAGCCATTGCTAACAATTTATGAGTCAAAACTGGGATTACAAACACATACTACAAACAAACTGCGGTGATGGAAGACCATTCTCCTTAATTACAATTATAATATGAAGGGTATCATATTGTCAAAATTTAGTCATGCAATAGGATGATTCTAGACTTATCCTAATGCTGATCCTCTTGAAAACACAGTGAGAATTAAAAAATAGCATATTGTGTAACAACATAAGGAGTTTCTGGTAACACATGAAATGAAAGGCCTTAAACATAGAACAAATCTCATATTCAATCTGAAGTTATGTACGGCAATGGATATATAATATATATTATTATAGAAAAGAATACTGAAATAATTTCATGTCGATCACCAGAGAATAAAAAATCTTATGCAAAGTATGGACAAAAACATTGAAAATGCAGTGAAATTGTGCAAAGGCTTTCATAGCAAAGACACCTCATATAAATTCAGCATCTTCCCTAAAACTAGCCTATCGTAGTTTAGAATCTACATAGATCTTGCTGACTCACTGAATGGTTTCTATGACCTAATAATTGGACAATTTATCAAAATGTATGGAGATATTGAAATGTAAAAAGGAAAAAAAAAAAATGGAAGTTTTGTACATAAATTGTTCATCCAGTTCGAGAATTCTTGAGTGTTGATGGAACATAATTTTAGTTTAGTGAATTCTGTCAAACATTTTTAGTGAAGCATATCACAATTATGCTGGACCAAGCAGAACGTTTGTGAACATGTTCAACAGAGAACTTAACAAACGAGAGATACACCTAACGAAAATCTTTCATGATGTCAGCAGAAGCAATGTTTGCAACGGAAGATTAAAACAATGTTTGCTAGGTTATTGCTGAACCATATGAAACCAGGATGTGACAAAAATGTTATAAAGGGACAAAGTTGGAGTATAAGAATGTGTGAAGCAATAAATTCTAATGAAAACCAGGAATAGTAAATAAATGGATTGTAACATGATTTACACGAATAAATGGACGCAAATTTATCTGCAAAAAACACATGAACCATATGAGAAAATGATATTCAGATTCTGTCAAGAAAAATAATCTGGATAACGAACTAATGGATGTCATGTTCAACACATTTGAGATATCAATCCCACAAACAGTTTTTAAACAGTGAAGATAATAAGAAAACATAAGACAATGAATTTGATTGTAATAAACCCTAAAAGGAAATGTATTGACTCCATACGGAGCAAAGATAAAAACGGGATGTAATGGACTATATGGACTCTTCTGGACACTATATATAGTGGAGCCTATGATGAAGGACGAACAGTCTTTCTGTAAGATA
This sequence comes from Euprymna scolopes, assembly GCF_053919585.1. Taxonomy (NCBI): domain Eukaryota; kingdom Metazoa; phylum Mollusca; class Cephalopoda; order Sepiida; family Sepiolidae; genus Euprymna; species Euprymna scolopes. The sequence goes on along the minus strand of NC_136487.1, from coordinate 106,814,935 downwards.
TTATTCTATACTTCTGTAAATGCACACTCTTGTAAATATACCACCGAGTTATCTTATTTATCATCAGGTATGTCTATGATAATGCACATCATGTGAAATCTTATTTTATTCACTACAGTTTGCAATTTGGAGACGGAATTGTTTTTGTTGAGATAAGTGATTTCAATTTTAATCATGCTTTTTATTTTAGATTTAAAATATTAATAACTCCATTTTATTTCAGTATTTAAATTTGTGTATTTCTGTTTTATTAAATGCTAGCTTTTTTTCTCGTCCAATACCGGCTTCCATCTTATCTCGAAATTACTTATAACGTCACCAACTTACTTTCGGAAGAACCTCCCCCCCATCCGCCTTTTCTTTTACATCGTAAGCTTCTTAAAACGTGACTAGCTAGTTCAGAATAAAATCACGCTTTCTTTTAACGGTTAATTTAAAAAAAAAATGTTTTGAACGCTACTAACTCAATTTTATTCACTACAGTTTGCAATTTGGAGACGGAATTGTTTTTGTTGAGATAAGTGATTTCAATTTTAATCATGCTTTTTATTTTAGATTTAAAATATTAATAACTCCATTTTATTTCAGTATTTAAATTTGTGTATTTCTGTTTTATTAAATGCTAGCTTTTTCTTTTTTTTTTTTTTTCTCGTACATAAATGTTTATTTATCTACCGAGTTGATTGCAAAAATAGATTACGAATTGTACTCATTTTTAGTTCGTGTGAGGGGAATCTATCACCATACTTTCCCTTAAACACGTCTGTTGGACTTTTATTAAGTACAATACTTAATAGTTTTTTTTTTTTTTTTTTTTTTTAATGGAAGTAGATAACGCATTGTGGATGCGTTATCGGCAGCTCCTGTTACTCTCGCTTCTTCTTATTTGTCCCTCAGTCCTCATTTTTTAATGAGTGATTTTTCTGACAAAGGGAGAAGAAAAAAAGCTGTTTTCTAGGTTGGCAGTATTTTGTGCGAACAGTTGGCTGAGATGGCGGAAATTTTCTGTTTCTATGTCTATCATTGTAGCCATGTCACTAGTAAGGGTGCTGGAGGTAAACGTTTTGTCTGGGCTGACGTTATCCGCCTGATAGTCAGGGACCCGAACCTTGGATTAACCACTAAGGAGGCTGTCCTATCAGCAGGTGCAAAGTACTGGGGCTGCTGTATTGCCATTTTGGTGAATGGATTCTGGACCATGCAGTAGCTTCTGGTGGGGCCTCTCGATGCCATACTAGTGGGTAATTGTTACGGCTTTACCTTATCATTAGCTACAAATAAAAAAAAAAAAAATTCTTCGTTTCTTTTTCTCTCTTAATTTCCCCTCTCTGTCCTGCTCTAAGTAAATCTGACGACCTAGTCCACAAATTTCAAAATTTCATCATGACAAGTTTCAAGAAAAAATACACGATTAAACCCGGTTCTCCAACTTCCAACGTAGACCCCTACTACCATGTCTCCTTCTCCAACATCAGGGGTCTACGTTCTAACCTTCCAGAGGTTGAAACCCAATTACAGGAGACTAAACCAGACCTTTTATTTTTAAGTGAAACTGGCATTGGACAGGCTATTTCCCTAGAAGAGTTCGCAATTAAAGGATACTCTAAGTTAACCTCTAAATCTGACCCCCAAGATCGCCATGGGCATGGAATATGTGCCTATATTAAAGATAGCTTTCCATGTGGTAGGGACATCTCCAGGGAAGATCCTAACTTACCCTATATGTGCTTCCGGGTTGCTTTAGCTCACACTACGGCATTTTTATTTACTCTCTATCGCCCCCACAACAGCGGAGTTACTATATTTAAAAGCATATCTGAGAAAATTGACCAAGTCCTATCTGCTTATCCTTCAGCTAACATTCACGTATGTGGAGATTTCAATGTTCACAACGTCAAATGGTTGACCCACTCAAACAAGACCGATGATGAGGGGAGGTTCTGTCATGATTTCTCCATTGCCTATGACCTCACTCAGATTGTTCAGGAACCCACCCGTGTGCCCGACAATGACGGCCAGTACGCGAGCCTACTAGACCTTTTTCTCACAACTTGCCCTGAACTATGTTCAGTTTCTGTTCTGTCGCCTCTTGGATCTTCCGACCACTCTGTTGTATCAATTAAGATAAAAATGAAATGTAATAAGTCCCCAGACGTACCTCTCCATCGTACAGTATATCGATATACTAAGGCTGACTGGGATAGCTTCCGTACATTTATAACTGATCTACCTCTGCATTCCATATTTAAAAAGGATGTGTCCTCTATAGTATTAGACCTGACGGAATGGTTAATTGTAGGTATTGATCGTTTCATACCCTCGAAAAAGTTTCAGCAAAAACCTAACAGCCAGCCATGGTTCTCTCCAGAATGTGCTGCTGCCATTGCGCACAGAAATCACTTTTTCCACTGTTTCCAACGTAATAGATGTATGGAAACTAAAGCCGCTTTCAGGACTGCCAGCAACCATTGTAAGAAAGTAATAAAGAGTGCAAGATGGTTGTATGCTCAATCTGTTAAGTCCAAAGTAGCTGAGCAGCGGCTTGGTTCCCACCAGTTTTGGCAAATAGCAAACAGAATTCTGAACAGAAGTGTGCGCTCCATTCCAACTATCATCAATGGACCTGAGGTAATCTCGTCAGCATCAGACAAAGCCAAACTCTTTGTCAAGAACTTTGCAGCTAATTCTACCTTTTGCGATCAAGGCCGCCAACCCCCAATATTTCCTCCTGTATCTGAAAACACACTATGTGATATACGTATATCTGTACGTGATGTTGCCAAGCTAATCAAAAACCTTGATTCCAGTAAAGCAACTGGCCCGGACGGTATTCCAATTATAGTACTCAAAAAAACTTCAACCAGAACTAGCGGCCATACTTACAAAACTATTTAAACGTTGTCTTAAGGAGAATAGTTTCCCATCTCCCTAGAAAATTTCATCTGTATGCCCTGTATTTAAGAATTCAGGTGATCGCTCATCCCCCTCTCAGTACAGGCCAATAAGTCTCCTGTGCGTCATGAGTAAGTTGCTGGAATCTGTGTTAAATACAGAAGTAATCAACCATCTCAACAAAAATAACCTTCTTAGTGACACTCAATATGGTTTCCATTCTGCTAGATCTACAGCAGATGTGCTTACAGTTATATCTCATGGGATTAGCAAATCTCTCGACGGAGGCAACCTTTCTAGGGCAATTGCTCTTGACATATCTAAGGCCTTTGATAGGGTGTGGCATAAGATTTCTAGCTATGGTATTGCTGGAAATGTCTTCTCAATTATTAAATCATTTCTTTCTGATAGGTTCATAAGAGTAGTAGTTGATGGGCAAAAATCAGAAGCCCACAGTATTAATGCCGGTGTCCCTCAGGGGTCCATCCTGGGCCCAACTCTTTTCCTGATCTACATTAATGATCTTCCAAATCACATCCTTACATCATTTGTAGACATTTATGCTGATGACACTACCATTTATGGTAGCACATCTAAGACAGTAAACGACCAAGTTCTCTCCAATTCTCTCTCCTCTGATCTTGAGCAAGTAGTACAATGGGGAAAGGAGTGGCTGGTTACTTTTAATGCATCTAAAACCAAGCTTCTCTCTTTACATCATCAACATTCTGATCCACATCTGGCATCAATTGAAATGAATGGCTCTTGTCTTCAGGAGACCTCAAGTTTTGACAAGCTTCTGGGCTTGACCATTACTCCTGATCTTAAATGGAACACGTACATCAAATCTGTTGCCAAGGCCGCTGGAAAAATGGTCGGATCTTTCTATCGATCCAATAGATATCTCACTGCTGATGCAATTCTCTATCTATATAAGAGCCAGGTACGTCCAAGGATGGAATACTGTTGCCACATCTGGGCAGGAGCTGCTAGAAAGGACTTGGCCTGCCTTGATAGAGTTCAAAATAGACTTCGTAGCCTCGTAGGAGATGTCCTTTTCTCTTCCTTGCAACCTCTATCTCACAGAAGAGATGTTGCGAGTTTGTCTCTGATGTATTGTTATTTTCATGGAAAGTGTTCGACTGAGCTTCAATCTATGGTCCCCCCTCGCAAAACTTTCACAAGAAACACTCGTCTAGCTGTAAACACTATCAATAATTCCCCCCCACTCTTTATCTGTGCCTAAACCTAAACGTAGATTCCATGAACAAAGCTTTTTTATTAGAACTGCACGCCTGTGGAATTGTCTTCCGTTTTCCTGCTTTCCGGCTGACTGCAATATGGTTGTCTTCAAGTCTAACGTAAATAAGTTCTTGATGAGCCGTTCCATATAAGTTATCAAATTTAACAAATTTTCATTACTAATGATTATTATATTGTCCAATTTCTACTGTACACTCTTTAACCCTTATCCTTGAGTGGCCTCTTGGCCTTGATAATGAGTTGATACCTATGAAAAAAAAAAAAAAGTCCAATGTGAACAAGTTCTAATTGAATCGTCCCCCTAAGTAATCCAAGTTTCAAAATTCCCACTGTTTACTATGCTAAAATCACAATGACTAATGTATACCTATTAACCCTTATCCTCGAGTGGCCTCTGGGCCTTGATAAGTAGTGACACCCTTGTAAAAAAAAAAAAAAAAAATCTCTACATAGTTGCACATCTAACAACAGAGAAATTTTATGAAACTTTAGTATAGGAGAGTGGTTTATAGCCTGGAGCACAACAGGGGAGTCTATTAATTTATCTTCAGTGAATCTGAGGATCAAATACTACATGCAGCATCCGTATTAATCAGTAAGTGATATTGAGAAACAAAATTCTTTACATACATGATTGACGGGTATTTTCTGATGACAAAGTGACATGTTCACTTCTCCTGATTCGTATTTATCTGTGAAATGAAAGCACAAATCACCGGTTGACCAAATCACAGAATCACTTATGGTAACTTTTGCGAGAACTATCATGAGCTGGTGATGAAGCTATTGCAAAGTGATCACACTCTGGACACTTTCAAGGCTTCTACTTCCCTGGTAAATTGCTCAATCGTCCTCTTTATGGCTGCATATGTGAAGACAGTGACTACAGAAGAAATCTCAGCTACAGCATAAGCATTTACTGCTGGATAAGTTCTCCCTGTAAATCTAATAATCTTGCCAGTCAAGGATGCTAACTACTAAAAAACGACTCTAGTGTTTAACTCTGTCCTATGGGGAGGCATTGTAAGTAGGTACTCTATAGTTCCCATCTCCAGTGTAGATGCTAGTGTGGCCTAAATGTCAGATGGTAAATGATATATGAATAATTTCCACAATAGTCGGCTGGCACGTTCTCATAAGCTTCCTCATACAATAATAAAGCTGTCGAAGCATCCGATCTCTCGTAGCAACTCATAATTCATAAGTGTTTGGAAACGATGGTCTGACGATAATGAAGTACAAATGTAACTCACGTTTGGCACTTTTATAAGAGGTGCCTGTTTGGGGATCAGTAATAAAATTCTTTACAATTGAAATTAATGAAGCTGGAAATACTTTCAATAAAATAATAAGCTGCCTTAGACGAAATATCATGTGCGATGAAATGCACCTACATTTTGGCAAAATACACCTGGATTTTAGCTTCAATAGTTGGGGTGGAAGTGTTGCTAATATTTGCTAAGCAGAAAACTAATTTCAAGAAACCAGCCACTAGAACTTGTTTGAAAAAGATAAGGAGTTTATTGAGAAAGAAAACTGGAAGTGCAAATGGAGGATACAAATTTCAGAAGAAAAAAATTCTTCTAAAGGAAAAAAAGAATTTGGAGAAAAATTAGTAAAATGTTATGCCCTTAATTTTCATTATGCAATTAAGAAAATGAAACAAGAATATTAAAAAAAAAAGCAACACACAATGCTAGTTATGTGATCAGTGTTGAAAAGAACGATTCCTTCAAGTTTATTTCTGATCCAAAACGGATTCTCTTGACAGTTCTGTTGTTTTGGGTCAAGTTTTGAATAACATTTACACACCTAATTAGGATATACTTATCACATGTGTCTTTCCCTAGTATTTCTTGTGGTGAGTACATAATTATTGTGGATAGCTACTCAAACTTCACTTATTTTTTCACGTCTCTCGTACGACACAAACAAATGAAGTTCTAATCGAAGCGATACAACATGACTTTAGCTGAAGAAATATTCACAGCCTATGTTTTTCGCCAGCAAAATACGTGCACTTCACAGCTGTGGGAGATTTCAAAAGGATGATATTATAGTCTAATGGTTGAAAAATTAAAAAAACATAAAATGGAAAGATCCAGCATTGTACGATTCTAAATAGACATGGATTAGAAATGTTGATTGGGATAAAATTAAAACACGATCTCCAAAGCAAAAGAAATGCAAACTTCTTTGAAAGGTAAAATAAAACTGTTATTATAAAGACAAGGCACATGAACATTGAAGCATTGTATCTCTTGCTAAAGCAGATTAAGAGATACAATATTATTTGGATTATTCTGACTGCTGATGTCACCCCAGAAGCATTGAACTCTTTCTTCTCATGGCCAGTATGCAGTTCAGACGTGTAACAACGCATCTAATAAAAACATGAAGTGAACAGCTCATGCTTGCTCTTTATTGAAGACTTGTCAATATATTATAGAATGGAAGGAAAACAAAATATATGTACTGCATACGCAATAGATTAATTAGCGGCTGTATATTAAAATGAACTCAATGTAAGCAATCATTATTTCTCTCTAGTGTGTTCTGTATTAACTGATTAAAGAATCTTTGAGGCCAATCAAAGAATTATTCTGTTCTTGGAATATCTGACAAGTCAATTGGATGAAAAAACTGTCAGTTACAGATCATCTTGTAACCATGCCCATACTCATTTATCCCTATATATATAATAAAAACGTCACAGTTTTCCCCCTCTAGACCAAAATACTGTAGGTTTACAACAAATGCCACATACAAATTTCTTATGTCTAGCATATTAGCCAGTATCTTATGTAACTTTATAAAGAGTTTTCTTACATATCCAGGTGTTCAAATAAATCCCTAGATTCCATCTGAGGAGCTTCACCAGTACTATCGCATTAATCTACAGAGGAAGTAGTCCCGATTTTTCCCCCTATTGCTGCAGTCCTCCTACGGACCCCCATAAACACTGCAGGGATTTATACACATAGTATGGATATTGTAGTTACACCCTTCTTAACTGGTTCATAAACTAATAGCCCAACCATTAAATTCCCGTCCGTCGATTCGAAAAATAATAAATTCTCCCTTATAAAATTCCTGCTATTCTGATTGGCTTAGATCAGACCGATCCCTTATTCCAGAATACAATTTTATAAACTTAAACAAACATGCAAGCAAGTCATGCAAGGAGTCAGAGTTTTACATTAAATAAAGCAGTTACTGAGTTATTTGCTTCTTACTCCCTCTCCCTCTCTATTCCTCTCTCTTTCTCTCTCTCTCTCATTTGCTCTCTCTGTGTTTAGAGGGAGAGAGACAGTGAAAGAGAGAGAGATCAAAAGATAGAGCAACAGTTATATCTGTTTTATTTACATTCGAAAACTTTACCGAAACGAGAGAGAGATTAAATAATCATATCAGCAGAGAGAGAGAGAGAGAGAGAGAGAGAGAGAGAGAGAGAGAGAGAGAGAGAGAGAGAGAGAGAGAGAGAGAGATGAAAACGATGTAACATATTGACCTCATTTCATTAACGTGTCATTATTTGCTTTAATTAGGAAAAAGACAAGACGTTATTTCAATACCGTCGTCATGGCCCAGTGGTTAGCGGGCCTGCATAATAATGTATGGGTTTCACGTTCATGCCCAACCAAAGTTTTTTTTTAGTTGTAACATTTAAACAGGGTTATGCCTTGCGATAAATACGCATAACATGTCGTGTTTTTTCTCCATTTTTATTAGTTATTTTTATTATCGAACTCATAGTTTTATTTTTTTTATTTTTATTTGTTTTTTTTTTAAATATCGAAATGAAAAGAAAAACTTGCATTTATTTTTTGAGGTGTTTTCTTTTTTTTTCTTTATTTTTCTTTATTTTTTTTATTTAGGTTTTATTTATTTATTTTTGTTATGGTGATATGTGAAATAACTGAAACCAAGTACTGCAGTTGTTAATAAAAAAAATTGATAAACATATGAAAGAAGTTTTGTTTCATATCCTTGGGATAGGATTTCATGTTTTCGTTCATAAATAAATTTCTGCTTCTTAATAAAACTTTGAGACAAACTATTTTTAGCTGCAGAACCCGGTAAATAACTAGTCAACATTACCACTGCTAAATGAATGTTTTTTTATTTTTTCGGCTGTCTCTAATTTTTTTTCTTTTTCTCTTCGCTGTTATTTTTTAATTTTCTTTTTTACAGCTAGTGGTTGCTCAATGCCCTTACTACAACACCTCTCTCCACCCGTTCTTGACATTCATGTAGCCGTTCTTACCATGAGGATTTGGGAGTGTCTATTCTGAAAGCCGTTCATAACATAAGGAGGTTGGGGGTTGGGTGCAGCAGCAGCAGCAGCAAAAGCAGCAGCAGCCGCAGCAGCAACTACAACAACAACAACAACAACAACAACCGTACTATAATTTTTTTTCGAGGATTAGTAGGTACTGCTAGTTTTTTTAAATTCTTTTTTAGTAATGAATCCTGTTCTTGGAATATCTGACAAGTCAACTGGATGAAAAAAACAGTCAGTTACAGATCATCTTGGGGGCAACATTTTATTTTTGCAATGTTTGAATATGTAAGCATTTTTTCTTTGTTGTTATCTTCCAAGGGAGACATGTTATTGAATGGAGAATTTGGATTGTTGTGATATTCACAAATTAGTTGAAAAATAATGAAGAACAAGAATTTATGAGATACGAACGTTTGCAAAGAGCAATTTTTCTTAAAGGTTTTAAAGTTGCAACAGAGTTTTAGGTTGGAATAAGAATTACATGTCATCATCATTATTTTTGTAAGGAAACGCGTGACTTAACTAACTAGCACGTGTGCATAATTCAACGGGTCGGTCGTGGAATGAAATAAATGAAGAAGAAAGAAACAAAAATGGTTGCCTTATCTTTTTATATACCTGTAATGTTACCACCTGATATGCAGATGAGATGCTCCTGGTTGGAGATAAAAGAGGGTTAATTTTTCAGAGAGCATGTTCATTTTGGAGTTGGATTTTGAAGAAGGAAGTTCGATCAGCAGAAGTACTTTTGCAGTTGAGAGAAGTTGCGATACGTATGCAGGAGTTTGGAAGTTGAAAATTTGGACAACAGTGTCAAACTTAACCAAGAAATTGTTGATGTGAAGGGTTATTTAATTATATATTATTTCGGCTCTTGGTGTGCGGTGACTCAAAAACAGGAAAGAAAAAAAATGGATAGATTCGACTTTCGCTTGATACCTGAGTTTGATGGATCTACCACTGGACTGTCTGTCATCGAATGGGTTGAGAAGGCTGAGAAAATCTGTAAACTGTGCAAAATTAAAGAACCAGCCACAGTCATTCCTCGGAGGTTAACCAGAGGAGCCTATGCAGTCTAATAGCAACTCGGGGATGAAATCAAGCAAAGCCTTTGGTACAGATCCATTTGTTGCATGGCAACAGTTCACGAGTCGGCGACTTCACCCCAAGAAAACGGTTGATGTGTACCTAGCCGACCTATGAAAATTATCTGTATTGTTTGGTGGGGTCAACGACAAGATATTAAGCTATGCCTTTTTAGTAGGCTTATCTGAGTAGATCAGTAAACTGTTGTGGGCTTATCATCATGAATTGAAGGAAGAGGAACCAATTGCAGCAGCAGCTAGTATTCGACATGCAGCATTCGAACCACATGGAGGCAATGCGGATTCTTTCCCAGGTAGCAATAAGCGTGCGAGCTCAGTGTGCTATAAATGTGGGAAGGCCAATCATTTTGCTAAGGAGTGCCGGAGTGATAGGAGAGGTGTATATCCACGAGCACAGAGAACAGTACAATGCTATTGCTGCAATAAGTTTTGGCACATATCTTGCAACTGTTCGGGAAACGACGTTGGGGGCAAGTTACTATCGCCACCCTTGCCCCTTACCAACCAATAAACACAGGATTACCGGTCATTGGCGTTAAAATTGACAATATGCAGTGTTCGGCACTCGTAAACACGGGGTGTTCTCGGTCTATAGTTAGTGCACATTGCTGTCAGATGTGGCGGAAGCAACCAGTCGGCATTATGACCATGCTTATCCCGAGCATGTTGTGGTGAAGGGACAGTTACGATCTGTACTGAGAAGGGTGACACAGCCAAAGTTAATGTTCTGGTGATGCAAGAAAAACCCCTTGGCTATGACATGTTGATTGGAATTGATGCAATACAAGCACTAGGAGATGTCATAATCACAGCAGCTGGAGGTGTAATGCTTGGAGAAGGGAAAGAAGTCTGTGCAGCCATGTCTATTGAAGAAAAGGACTTCTGTGCTACGTTTGACGACAACAAAAGGGCATTGACTGCAAAGTGGAAATGGATCAGCTGTGCAACACCATTCCAGAGTATACAGTTTCTACCAAGAATAGGGCCGCATATGAAGAACTTCGGACGTGGTTTGATAACAGCTGGAACGTCTGGGACCACCCAAAGGATTAATTCCGCTCATAGCTGTTGAACAATATACTAAAGACAAAAATAATGGATTACCGAAAATTGAATCAACATGTTGATGCCTTTACCGGAAACACAGATGTGTGATGCTAAACTAAGAGAATGGCGTCAGAAAGGGAGTAATGTAGCACCACTGGATTTGAAGAGAGTTTACCTACAGATACGTGTCCATGAGTCATTATGGCCATTTCAGACAGTGATAATCAAGGGAAAATGATATTGTTTGACATGTTTAGGTTTTGGCCTAAACATAGCACTCTTAATAATGACAACTATTATTAAAACTGTTTTGATGCAGGATGAGACCACACCAAAAGCTGCTTCAGCTTACATTGACGACATCTATGTTAATGAGGATATAATGTCTGCAGATGCGGTTCAAATAAGACTGGAATCGTTTGGATTAATAAGCAAAGACCCTAAGCGCCTAAAGGATGGGGTGCCCGTGTTAGGCCTAGAAGTCTGAGAGGAGGGCATTACTTTGCGATGGAAGCGAGGGAGCCTGATTCCAGAGTTACCCAGTGTATTGACATTGTTTTTTCTATTTGCGGTAAATTAGTAGGACATCTACCTGTCTGTGGATGGCTTCGATCGGCAACAGGAGTGTTAAAAAGATGAGTAACTGCAGTAACCAAAGGATGGGACGATATGGTGGATGATGATTCTCTCCAGCAAATGATGGCTGAAACGTTGTCCAGAGTACATAAGAACGACCCTGCCCAGGGTGAGTGGCAAGTGGCAAGTATCTAGAAACGAACTGAATGCATGGGTTGATGCAAGTTCACTGGCTACAGTTGTTGTGTTGAAACAATTAGGGGCTGTTGTGGAAGATGCGTGTTGGCTTCGTCTGAAAAATGATGCCCAGCATATAAATTTGGCAGAACTCGATGCCACGTTAAAAGGCCTTAATCTTGCATTGCAATGGCAGGCTAAGGTTGTGCATCTCCACACTGACTCATTGTGTATTTATCACTGGTTGACTGACACCTTGACTGGAAAGGCTCGAGTTAAGACTAGAGCTGCAAGTGAGATGTTAGTACGAAGGATACTAGCAATAATAAAGCATCTAGTTGACGAATACAGCTTGCAGGTGGACATTACCTTAGTGTCCTCGATGCAGAATTTGGCTGATAGCTTGACTAGAGTACCAAAGAAGTGGATTGATGTAATGAGGCAGGGATTTGATCCTCCACAACAGACATGTGCGACCATAACAGATCAATTAACACCTGACCAGATCCGTACAATACATCAGCAAAGTGGACATCCCGGAATTCGGAGGGCCACATATTTTGTCCGAAGAGTATGTCCTGCAACTACAAGGGCATCAATCAATGCAGCCATATGCTTGTGCGAAGAATGTCAGCGAATTGATCCGGCACCATCCCAATGGCAAAAAGGGAAGATTGAGGTGGAGGACAACTGGTATCGAGTAGGAATGGATGTAACGCATTATGAGGGCAAGCATTTTATGACCTTGACAGATTGTGGTCCGACACGTTTCACAATATGGCGCCTGTTGACACAAGATGCATCTAGCATTATGCGACAGTTGAGAGCTGTCTTTTTTGAACGTGGTGCCCCACTTGAAATTCTGACTGATAATGCCACTACATTTCGATGTCAAGAATTTCAGAAATTCACGCACAAATGGGGAATTAGAATGTGTTACCAATGTGCATATTTTCCCGAAGGTAACGGTATAGCGGAGCAGTGTCACCACACCATCAAAAGAATTATGGCCAGGACACGGTGCTCTATTCCAGAAGCTGTGTACTGGTATAATGTTACCCCCAAGGGTTATTTAATTATAATTTTGATATCTATTTTACATGTTAGTGTTAGAATAAATTGCTTTGACTCTTCCAGAAATAAAGGATCGTAGTTATTCCCCTTGGCCAAAATTAAGGATTCCGCCATATTGATTTCTCAAAAGCACATGTATACTTTTAAGTTGATGAAACCTTTACGAAAGGCATTTCTGTTTATTCTTTTATCTCTACTTATCATTTCAGTTAGCATATTCTTAGAATTTTTTGAAAGTGAATCATCGATCGAAAGTTACTTATCTTGTTGGTGAAATAATGAAAGATAAATAAGTTCATTCATGTGAATGCAAAATGGCTTTTTATATCTGCTGATTACTGAAAAGTTAATGGCATAAATAATTTATTTCATCTACTTTCTGTTGCTCTACTTATTTTCACTTGACTGGATGGCTTTCAGCACCTTAAGGCATATGATTGTTTTTTAGGGACTTATTTTTTTTATATTTGTTGAAGCTATTAAAATGCGATCATAACATACTAAAAAGACGTGAACATTTATGTTTTTATATCAATTGATTAAAATCTAAAGTTTCATGTTTTTTTCTTCATTTGAATTATTGTTTCAGTAATGATCTGAGATATAATATAATAAATCTGTTTAATATGTTTATGCGAATTTTTTCTTATTTTCTGAGAATTTCCTTCAGAGACAAATGAGTCTACAGGGGAGCATAAAATTCTTCTCGAGAAAAATTTGCCCTCCGATTTTAAATGTGATTTAAAACAATAGCTCTTGACATATCAAAGGCATTTGATAGGGTTCGATATAAAGGTCTACTTTACAAGATTTTAAGCTATCTGGAAATGTCTTCTTAGCCATCAAATTTTTCGATGAGCAGCAATCCCAAACAAAGTATCAATGCTGGTATACCTCAAGGATCTATTATTGATCCAACTCTCTGGCTTATCTTCTAAATCACATTCTAAGTTCATTTATCAGCATATACACAGAAGACATTATCATCTATGACAAAACTTCAAAGGCCATCAACGACCAAGATCTCTTTCCTTCGACCATAAGCATATGGTGCAATGGGGTAAAAGGTGACTGGTTAATTTTTATGCATCTAAAACCAAACTTTTATCTTTTCACCATAAATGCTCTGAGTCCCACAACCCCAATTGATATGAATGCCTCCCTGCTTCAACAAGATTTTGAGTTTGGCATTCACTTCTGACCTGAAATGGAAGAGATATGAAATCTGTTGCCAAGTTCATTGAAAAAATGGTTGCATCATTCTACTGCTCTAGAAAGTATCTCACTCATGACACAATCCTTTACTTATACAAGCAAAATGCATCCTAAAATGAAGTCCTGTTGTAACATCAGGGCAGGAGCTGCTTGGAACGCACTATCCTGCTTTGACAGAATTTAAAAAAAAATAGGTTCGAAACCTAGTAGGTGATGACCTTTTCGCCTCCTTATAATAGCTTTCTGGTAAGATGACAATAATCCAACACAAATGTCTCGAGATTAAAATCTGGTACAAAATTCCAAGGTAAAACAATCTTCAAAAGAATTTCATATGCTGGTGTTCGATCTAAAATCCCCCCAGAAATGAAATCGATTTTTGGGTCCGTCGGGTTAAAACATCTTCAAGAAAATATCATATGTTGGTATCTAATCTAACTGCATATGCATATCAGAAAGCCTTTAAAGATGCAGTAAATTTTCAAGATAAGTTCACAGTGCAGAGGCTGGGATGTTATATTCAGCAGAGAGGAGTTTTAAACTAAAAAAAAAACAACAACATTTATATACTTTTGAGGAAAATTGGAAAAGATGGAATTAAGTTAATAGCATGCGGTTTATATTAAAAATAAGGATTAAAATTGAACTGGTGGAGAGATTCCAAAAGCGGTCAGTCCAGTGCAAAAATTTTGTTTGTCCATTGCTTGCGAAGATGACCATAATCATGCAATTATTCTGTGGGTTTGAAGATGGCTTGTTAGACCGATTCGCGCTCTAAAGTATTTCCCACCTGTTGCGTTCTTCATTGTCCCTATATATATATATATATATATATATATATATATATATATATATATATAAAAGTGAACGTGTGTGTGTGTGTGTGTGTGTGTACATTTCCCTATGCAATAACTCTGTCAATTTTTAGTCTACAGACTCGAAATTTGATATACAAGGTACTGAGATTTGGGAAAATCTTTGTGATCCGTTTTCGGCCAGAAATTTGGCAATTAAGGGGTCAAAGTTCAACGATTTGACCTTTGAGAACTCTACCAAACTCCTCCGACAATTTGGTGTCTAAATACTTGAAATTTTAGATACAGGTTCCTTGGACATGGATCTAACTTAATAACTTGATTTGAGCCCAAAACAATAAATTTTAAGGGGTCATAATAGAGGTCAAAGTTAAAAAAAATTTACCTCTGCGGTCTCTTCCAAATTACTCAGACAATTTCTGGTCTAAATATTTGAAATTTTACATAAAGGGCATTCAGAGATAGGGTAAACTTTTTCATGAGTTTGGGTAAAAAATTTGTAGTTACCAATATATAAATGTATGTATGTATGTCTGTTTGCATGTCTGCCTTAAACTTTCAATAGAGGCGACGAATTTTACCAAGATCAGTATCGTTTTAAAGTTCGACCTTTCATACGACAAATATCGAAAAATTGGCTAAAAACATTAATATCTTCCCCTTCAACTAGGCACTTTTCTACAGGAGGGGTCGCTTTTTTCGCTGATATTTTTTAAAGTTATCCTCTCCTTTAGATTGTCAAGCCTTAATTTAAAAAAATGTCGCTCCGGTTTGGCGGTGGTCGTAACAGCATAAATGTTAGGTTTTACCCCGTTCTTTTCCTCCTTTGCGGTACGAGTTCGAGCCTGCCTTCCTACTACCACTTTTTTTTTTTGCTCAACATACACATCCAAACACCCGGGCAACGCCGGGCTGAAATGCTAGTATATATATATATATATATATATATATATATATATATATATATATATAAGTGCTTTCCGACCCCCTGGAAGACCTCATCAGTTTGCCCTGTATTTAAGAATTCAGGTGATAAGTCATCTCCCTCTCAATACAGACCAATAAGTCTTCTCTGTGTTATGAGTAAGTTACTGGAATCAATATTAAATAGAGAAATAGTCAACTACCTCAGCAGGAATAACCTTCTTAGTGACACACAATATGGTTTCCGCTCTGCAAGATCTACCGCAGATGTGCTGATGGTTATATCCCACAGGATTAGTGAATCTCTTGACAAAGGCTTCCTTTCTAGGGCAATTGCTCTTGACATATCAAAGGCCTTTGACAAAGTATGGCATAAGGGTCTACTTCACAAGATTTCCAGCTACGGTATAACTGGAAATGTTTTCTCAATCATTAAATCATTTCTCTCCGATAGGCTCATAAGAGTAGTGGTAGATGGACAAAAATCCGAGGCCTGCAATATAAATGCTGGAGTCCCTCAGGGGTCAATCCTGGGCCCAACTCTCTTCCTGATCTACATCAATGACCTCCCTAAACACATACTTAAATCATTCGTTGACATCTATGCTGATGACACGACCATCTACGGCAACACATCAAAGGCTGTAAATGACGAAGTTCTCTTGGATTCTCTCTCCTCTGATCTCGAGCGCGTGGTTCAGTGGGGGAAGATGTGGCTAGTTACCTTTAATGCATCTAAAACCAAACTCCTATCCTTACATCATCGGCGCTCTGATCCCCAGCTGGCATCAATTGTGATGGATGGCTCTCGTCTGGGTGAGGCCCCGTGTTTTGACAAGCTTCTGGGTTTGACCTTTACTCCTGATCTGAAATGGAACACGTACATCAAGTCTGTTGCTAAGGTCGCAGGAAAGATGGTGGGATCCTTCTACCGCTCCAGAAGATATCTCACTACTGATGCAATTCTCTATCTATATAAAAGCCAAGTACGTCCAAGGATGGAATACTGTTGCCATATCTGGGCAGGAGCTGCCAAAAACAGCCTATCATGCCTTGACAGAGTACAAAATAGACTTCGTGGTTTAGTGGGGGATGCCCTTTTCTCTACCCTGCAACCCCTCTCCCACAGAAGAGACGTTGCGAGCCTATCCTTGTTTTATCGTTATTTTCATGGCAGGTGCTCGTCTGAACTCCAATCCCTGGTCCCCCCTCGCCAAACTTTCACGAAAAACACCCGTCTAGCTGAATCCACTGTGAAAAATTTCCCCCACTCTATATCTGTGCCTAAATCAAAATGCGGATTTCATGAGCAAAGCTTCTTTCTTAGAACTGCACGCCTGTGGAACTCTGTTCCGTCTGCCTGCTTCCCTCCGGACTACAGCTTGGATGTCTTCAAGTCTAATGTTAACAAATTCCTAATGAACCGCCCCCCTAATTAAACACTTCATAAAATCTCCTCACTAACGTGATGTACTTGCAATAACCCTTATCCCTGAGTGGCTTCCGGGCCTTGATAAGTGGTGATCACTGTGTAAAAAAAAAAAAAAAAAAAAAAATTGGCTTTTCTATTTTAAATTTAATTCAATGTCAAAATGATTCAGACAAGATGGCGTTAAAAGGCGCAAAAAATATAGAGCAAAAAAGAGGTCAACTGAAATATACAAGTTATTACTTAAGAAAATGTCAACAGGAGTTATTAAAAGACACCAAAAAAAAAAAAAAATTTAAGGGGAGAGAATGGCCCTTATCAGCAAATTCCGGATAAAGCAAGTAAGTATGTAAGTAAATGCATATAGTAAAATATAAGTAAATATACTTACAGGATATGAATGTGTAGGTAGATTGATATATTTGATAGACAGGAATATTTAAACACTATTTAAACACTTATTTTATTATATATATATATATATATTTTATTATATATATATATATATATATATATATATATATATATATATATATATATATATATATATATATATACTAGCAGGCCACCCGGCGTTGCCCGGTCGTAATATACGCTTAAATAGGACATTTAAATTAATGCAGATTATGTATTTATTATTACAATGACAATTCTCGATCAATTATAATATTGAACCTAATATATAGCAGTGAGATCAAAACTAAAAAAAAAAAAAAAAAAAAAAAAAAAAAACTATATATGACTTGGGTGCTAGCAGCTGGTATCGAAACCAAAGCATAAAATTCTTCATCCTCATATACACACACACACACACACACACACACACACATTATATATATATATATATATATATATATATATATATATATATATATAGTAAGTTATAAAATATATATGGCGATTAAGCTACACTGAATATTCCGCGTTTCGTCCACTCTAGGACTCTTCAGGCTTATGCGCATAAGCCTGAAGAGTCCTAGAGTGGATGAAATGCGGAATATTCAGTGTAGCTTAATCGCCATATATATTTTATAAATTACTAACTAGCTCTACCTACGTATTGAGCACTTTTGAAGTAAATGCTTAAAGTTTACGTTTAATCTATACTTTCGTATATTAATTTTATGTGAGTAAATTAAGTAGTTATATATATATATATATATATATATATATATATATATATATATGTTGTTTTAAAAAAAGAAAAACCGAAAGAAATTATGAAATAATCAACGTTTCGTCCCTATTTCAGAGGACATCTTCAGGATATTAAAAGGAAAAATGCAAGAAAAGAAAAAGACCATAGATCATACGAAAATGAGAAGAAAACAGTGTTTGAATCCTAGCGGGAAGGACAAGCATGTGTGTTTGTGTGTGCTTCTGTTTCATTGTTGAACAAACAAAAAGTGTCGTCAACATAACGAAAATAAATATCTGGTTTTTGAAAGCGAGATAAAAGACTCTTTTCGTGGAAACCTACAAAAATATTTGCCAGAGCTGGTCCCAGGGGAGAACCCATCGAAACACCATCTATCTGCCTGTACATATAATGTTATTAAAACTGAATTTGACCGACATGGTGGCGAATTCCATAAGTTCCACAAAAATATTCTCAGGAATAGGGGGAGTTGGGAGTTGACTATGATAAAGGGCATCGTCACATATATCAATAGTCTCTGAGAGTGGAATGCAGGTAAATAGGCTTTCAATATCAAAAGAACACACAAATTTGTCAGTCTGAGTATAATTCTGCATAAATTAAGCAAAAGAAAAAGAATCTTTAATGCAGAAAGAACTATACTCTCCCAAATCTGGTTCTAAAATATTAGTAAGCTATTTGGCTACTTTATGTTGGGCGGAACCTATCATGGATAATATCGGTCTAAAAGGTACCCCGCTCTTATGGGTTTTAGGTAAACCATAGAGACGGGGATGTAATGAACCAGTCGGTCTGATTAACTCAGAAATGGAGGAAGAAAGAGCTCCACTCTTCACCCATTTAACCAGACGTCTTTGGAATCTAAATTCAATAGATACAGTAGAGTCGTGTGTCTCTACCGGACCTAGCTGTTCAAATTTAGAGGTGTCATTGAGAATTATCATCATTTTATTGATATAATCCTGGCGGTCAAGTATAACAACATCAGGGCCTTTGTCCGGTTTAGTGATAGTAAGAGATTTATTCTGGCGTAGTGTTTTAATAACACGCAAATGTTCATTTCGCCATTTGGATTCACTAACCGAGTCTGGTGAACCTGCATATGAATGAGCAATATCATTCAATTTCGCCTTAAGGTCACTAACCTTACTGTCGGAAACAGGGGAACCTCTTGCTAATTGAGCAAAATAGACTTCGCATTCAGACGTTTGGGGTTAGAGGGGGGGAATGCAGAAATCCAACCCATGGTAAAGTATATTCAATTCGAGTTGGGACAATATATATATATATATCTCGGCAGTAGAATGAAAACCATATCTTATTTTTCTTTTATTAATATTACTGAAATTTTTTCCTTTTTCCTTGTACACATATTTGTGAATTTTTCCATGGATTTCTGCCTTTGGATTATTATGGACTATCTTCTTCCAATTACGGGATTTTTGGATTTTACTTGTGCAAATGGAAATTCAATTAACTTTCTTGAAGTTATATATTTGGATTTTACCGTCACTGGATTATTTATCTTCCACCAGACTATCCATTCATGTGTAATCACCTTTTTCTTCATCATATTCCCTCTGCTTCACTTTTTTTGTTTTCAAGTAAAATCTTTGACTTACTTGTTGTTTCATTAAATACTTTTGCATGCAAAATCCGATCCCGTATTTTGCTAATTCCTTTTTGCTAAAAATCTTGAAATTTGTGTTTTGGACAGTGTTCATTTCTGGCAACAATGTTCGAAAGAGTTCACATGAATTATTTTTACCGTTTGTGGAAGAAGAATGTTATTTTTAAAAAAATCTTTTTAATTTTTGCAACGCATTAGGGTTTATTTCCACCGGCAAAAAAAAATAAATAAATAAATAAATAAGAT
>NC_136487.1:106765097-106790097 GCF_053919585.1 Euprymna scolopes | reverse complement strand
GATAGATAGATTAGATGCAATATATAGTAATGATTTAAAAGTAACAAACTCCCCGGGATTATTCTCTATTAGAGTAGATAAACTTAGGACTTTATAAAAAAAAAATGTAAATTAAATATTTTACACATCTGAACGTAACGACTTTTATTCTATAAATAGATAGGCACTTGTCCAAGTTATCCAGAAATAGAAATCTTCTTACACTCTAGAAAGACACGACGACATGCCAGCTACCAGTTGGCAAAAAGACGGCGGACGGAACATTATGGCAAACACGTTAAGTATTTTTTTAAAACTCATCCTAAATGTTTTTTTATGTTACCTTGTTTTTAAACTTGTTTTTCTTGTTTTATTTATGTATCTGTCTGTATCTCCTGTCTTACTCGTCACCCCCCCCATGCTACAAAGTAAACGATTAAAACAAACAATGCCGGAAACTAACGATGAAAAAAAAACAAATTGCCGGGGATTATTCTCTATTAGAGTAGATAAACTTAGGACTTTATTTAAGTAATATACTTAATATATACTATTACTGCAAGCTTGCCTATATTGAAAATGCTTGCTTCTTGGCTAGCCAATCAAACCATCTAATATAGTTAGTCTTATTTTCAATTACATTCGAAATATAATAGTGCCATTAGCAAAGAAAAAGTTACCTATGAAAACGAACCTCCTAAAGTAAAACCTGAATAATTATCTAAACTCGAATGTAAATTAATATTAAGCCGACTTTACAAATAGATAAAAGTTAATTACTGGATTTTAATTAATTATAAGGTGAAACTCCAATGATTCAAACTCGATAGATAATGACAAACTTCCACCCATTAATATGGGAGGGGAGATTATCATCAAAAGTGTCCTGAATTGTTAACTTAGCACCAGACTTACCACTTGGATATAAATAAGTCACTTGCACCTATTCCCCCCCTTTTTTTTTAATGGAGAGTAGATAATACAGATGATGTGTTATCGGCAGCTCCAGTAACTCTCGCTTCTCCTTTTTTGTCCCTCAGTCCTCATTCAATGAGTGATTTTTCTGACAAAGGGTAAAGAAAAAGCCGCTTAAAGGTCGGTAGTACTTGGTGACCAGTAGTCTGAGATGTCGGAAATTTTTCTGTCTCTGTCTGTCCTTGTGGCCATGTCACTAGTAAGGGTGCTGGAGGTAAACGTTTTGTCTGAGCTGACATTATCCGCCTGATAGTCAGGGACCCGAACCTTGGATTAACCACTAAGGAGGCTGTCCTATCAGCAGGCGCAAAGTACTGGGACTGCTGTATTGCCATTTGGTGAGTGGATCTGGACCATGCAGTAGTCTCTGGTGGGGCCTCTCGATGCCATACTAGTGGGTAATTGTTACGGCTTTACCTTTTCATGTGCTACAATAAAAAAAAAATTTCCTGTCTTTTTCTCTCTTACTTTCCCTCTCTGTACTGCTCTAACCAAGTATGCCGACCTATTCCACAAACCCCAAAACCTCAACATGAAATATCTCCAGAATAAAAACTCGATTAAACCTAGAACCCCATCTTCCAACGTAGACCCCTACTACCAGATCTCCTTCTCCAACATCAGGGGTCTACATTCCAACCTTCCAGAGGTTGAAACCCAATTACAGGAGACGAACCGAACATATTATTTCTAAGTGAAGCTGGAATAGGGCCGACCACTTCCCTAGATGAGTTCATAATTAACGGATACTCTAACTTAACAGCTAAATCTGATCCCCAAGATCGCCATGGGCATGGAATATGTGCCTACATTAAGGATGGCTTCCCGTGTGGCAGGGATAGAGAAGATCCTAATTTACCCTATATGTGCTTCAAGGTTGCACTTGCTAACACCATTGCATTTATATTTGCCCTCTATCGGCCCCACAACAGCAGAGTTACTATCTTTAAGAGAATATCTGAGAAAATAGACCACATACTGTCTGCACATCCCTCGGCTAACATCCACATCTGTGGTGACTTCAACGTCCATAACGTGGAATGGCTGACCCCTTCAAATAAGACAGACGATGAGGGGAGGTTTTGTCATGATTTTGCCATTGCTTATGACCTCACTCAGATTGTTTGCGAGCCCACCCGTGTGCCCGATACACCCAGTCAATATACAAGCCTCCTAGACCTTTTTCTCTCAACTTCTCCTGAGCTATGTTCATGCTCTGTTTATTCTCCTCTAGGATCCTCCGACCACTCCGTCGTATCAGTTAAGATAAAAACGAAATGTAAGAAGTCCCCAGATGTACCCCTCCACCGTACTGTATACCGATACTCTATGGCTGACCGGGATAGCTTCCGTACATTCATATCTGATTTACCTCTGCACTCCATGTTTAAAAAGGAAGTGTCCTCTATAGTATCAGATCTGACCGAATGGTTAATTGTAGGCATAGACCAATTCATACCATCTAAAAAATTCCAACAAAAACCTAACAGCCAGCCATGGTTCTCCCCAGAAGGTGCTGCTGCTATCGCGCACAGAAATCACTTTTTCCATAACTACCAACGTAATAGATGCACTGAGACTAAAGCTGCTTTCAGGACTGCCAGCAACCACTGTAAAAGAGTAATAAAAAATGCAAGAGAGTTATACGCCCAGTCAGTTAATTCCAAGGTAGCTGATCAACGGCTTGGTTCCCGCCAGTTTTGGCAAATAACAAATAGGATTCTGAAAAGAAGTGTGCGTTCTATCCCAACCATTATCAATGGACCAGAGGTCATCTCGTCAGCGTCAGACAAGGCCAAACTATTTGTAAAGAACTTTGCAGCTAATTCTACCCTATGCGACGAAGGCCATCAACTCCCTATATTTCCTCCTATAACACAAAACAAGCTAGGTAACATACAAATATCCGTGCATGAGGTCGCCAAGCTAATCAAGAACCTAGATTCCAGTAAAGCAACTGGCCCTGATGGCATCCCAATTATAGTGTTAAAAAAGCTTCAACCAGAACTTGCTCCCATACTTACGAAACTATTTAAGCGCTGCCTTAAGGAGAAGTGCTTTCCGACTCCCTGGAAGACCTCATCAGTTTGCCCTGTATTTAAGAATTCAGGTGATAAGTCATCTCCCTCTCAGTACAGACCAATAAGTCTCCTGTGTGTTATGAGTAAGTTGCTGGAATCCATATTAAATAGAGAAATAGTCAACCACCTCAGCAGGAATAACCTTCTTAGTGACACACAATATGGTTTCCGCTCTGCAAGATCTACCGCAGATGTGCTGACGGTTATATCCCACAGGATTAGTGAATCTCTTGACAAAGGCTTCTTTCTAGGGCAATTGCTCTTGACATATCAAAGGCCTTCGATAAGGTATGGCATAAGGGTCTACTTCACAAGATTTCCAGCTACGGTATAACTGGAAATGTTTTCTCAATCATTAAATCATTTCTCTCCGATAGGGTCATATGAGTAGTGGTAGATGGACAAAAATCGGAGGCCTGCAATATAAATGCTGGAGTCCCTCAGGGGTCAATCCTGGGCCCAACTCTCTTCCTGATCTACATCAATGACCTCCCTAAACACATACTTAAATAATTCGTTGACATCTATGCTGATGACACGACCATCTATGGCAACACATCAAAGGCTGTAAATGACAAAGTTCTGTCTGATTCTCTCTCCTCTGATCTCGAGTGCGTGGTTCAGTGGGGGAAGATGTGGCTGGTTACCTTTAATGCATCGAAAACCAAACTCCTATCCTTACATCATCAATGCTCTGATCCCCATCTGGCATCAATTGTGATGGATGGCTCTCGTCTGGGTGAGGCCCCGTGTTTTGACAAGCTTCTGGGTTTGACCTTTACTCCTGATCTGAAATGGAACACGTACATCAAGTCTGTTGCCAAGGTCGCTGGAAAGATGGTGGGATCCTTCTACCGCTCCAGAAGATATCTCACTACTGATGCAATTCTCTATCTATATAAAAGCCAAGTACGTCCAAGGATGGAATACTGTTGCCATATCTGGGCAGGAGCTGCTAAAAACAGCCTATCCTGCCTTGACAAAATAGACTTTGTGGTTTAGTGGGGATGCCCTTTTCTCTACCCTGCAACCTCTCTCCTACAGAAGAGACGTTGCGAGCCTATCCTTGTTTTATCGTTATTTCCATGGCAGGTGCTCGTCTGAACTCCAATCTCTAGTCCCCCCTCGCCACTCTTTCACAAAAAGCACCCGTCTAGCTGAATCCACTGTGAAAAATTTCCCCCACTCTATATCTGTGCCTAAATAAAAACGCGGATTCCATAAACAAAGCTTCTTTCTTAGAACTGAACGCCTGTGGAACTCTGTTCCGTCTGCCTGCTTCCCACCGGACTACAACTTGGATGTGTTCAAGTCCAACGTAAACAAATTCCTAATGAATTGCCCCCTTAAGTAAACACTTCATCAAATCTCCACACTAACGTAATGTACTTGCAATAACCCTTATCCCTGAGTGGCTTCCAGGCCTTGATAAGTGGTGATCACTGTGTAAAAAAAAAAAAAAAAAAAAAATTATAAAAAAGATTCATGCGCCACCAGCTAGAATCGAAACCAAAACTGAACTCACGACTTATTTTGCCTCTGCCGTCAATGACTGCGCTATGAATACATGTTTACTGCAAGGCTAAAAAATTAAAACATGAACCAATAGCTACGACGTTATGCATTTGTCATGCTGGCGTTCGATCTTAACCTGGAAAATTAACTTTTTTTAATTTTCACACTTTTGCACCGATTTTTCCGGGCTAAATCACAAATATAAAGTTTTGAATGGATTCAAATACCTTATATATGAAGTTTCATGTCTATAGTCCAAAAACTCTAGGAGGAGTTTGGTAGGCAAAATTTGTTAAATATAAATATATACGTACTAGCATTTCAGCCCAGTGTTGCCGGGGTGTTTGGAGGTGTATGCTGAGCAAAAAAAAAAAAAAACCCCAAAACGGTCAATTTTTTTAAATTTGACCCCTATTATGACCCTTAACATCTATTGCTTTGGGCTCAAACCAAGTTATTTAGTTAGATCCATGTCCAAGGAACCTATATCTAAAATTTCAAGTGTTTAGACACCAAATTGTCGGAGGAGTTTGGTAGAGTTCTCAAAGGGCAAATGGTTGAACTTTCACCCCTTAACAGCCAAATTTCTGGCCGAAAACCGATCACATAGATTTTTCCAAATCCCAGTGCCCTGTACATCAAATTTCGAGTCTGTAGACTAAAAATTGACAGAGTTATTGCGTAGGGAAATGTACACAGGCACACAGACAGACATACAGACAGACAGACACACAGAAACGTTCACTTTTATAGATATATAGATAGACTAGCAGTTCCGCCCGGCTTTGCTCGGGCCCTATGTACTGTTCATAAGGTTATGTTCATATGTATATATTAAAAAGTGTGAATATGGAAAGTAATGCCTTCCTGTATAATAGTCTTCCTTAACTACCATAGAGAAAAGACAGACCGACATTTTCACTTTTATAGATAGATAGATAGATAGATTTGATGCAATATATAGTAATGATTTAAAAAGTATTTAAAAAAAGATTCATGTGCCACCTGCTAGAATCGAAACCAAAACTGAACTCACAACTTATTTTGCCTCTGCCGTCAATGACTGCGCTATGAATACATGTTTACTGCAAGGCTAAAAAATTAAAACATGAACCAATAGCTACGACGTTACGCATTTATAATGCCAGCGTTCGACCTTAACCTGGAAAATTAACTTTTTTTTAATTTTCACATTTTTGCACCGATTTTTCCGGGCTAAATCACAAATATAAAGTTTTGAATGGATTCAAATACATTATATATGAAGTTTCATGTCTGTAGTCCAAAAACTCTAGGAGGAGTTTGGTAGGCAAAATTTGTTAAATATAAATATATACGTACTAGCATTTCAGCCCAGCGTTGCCGGGGTGTTTGGAGGTGTATGCTGAGCAAAAAAAAAAAAAAAGTCAATTCTTTTAACTTTGATTCCTATTATATCAAATTTCAAGTCTGTATATTAAAAATTGACCGAGTTATTGTGTAGGGAAATGGACACACACATACACAGACACACAGACACGTTTACTTTTATAGATATACTAGAATGGGTGCCCGGCGTTGCCCGGGTGTTTGGAGGTGTATACTGAGCAAAAAAAAAAAAAAAAAAAAAAGGTAAATTTTTTTAACTTTGATTCCTATTATGACCTCTTAAAATTTATTGTTTTGGGCTCATATCGAGTTATTAAGTTAGATCCATGTCCAAGGAAACTATATCTAAAATTTAAAGTGTTTAGACACCAAATTGTCGGAGGAGTTTGGTAGAGTTCTCAAAGTGCAAATTGTTGAACTTTGACCCCTTAACAGCCAAATTTCTGGCCGAAAACGGATCACAAAGATTTTCCCAAATCTCAGTACCCTGTACATCAAATTTCGAGTCTGTAGACTAAAAATTGACAGGTTTATTGCGTAGGGAAATGTACACAGAAAGACAGATACACACACACACAGACACACAGATCCGTTCACTTTTATAGATATACTAGAATTTCAGCCCGGCGTTGCCCGGGTGTTTGGATGTGTATGTTGAATAAAAAAAAAAGAGCGGTCGACTTTTTTAAACTTTGACCCCTATTATGACCTCTTAACATTCATTGTTTTGGGATCAATTCAAGTTATTAAGTTAGATCCATGTCCCAGGAACCTATATCTAAAAGTTCAAGTGTTTAAACCTAATATTGTTGGAGGAGTTTGCTAGAGTTCTCAAAGGTCAAATCGTTGAACTTTGACAACTTAATAGCCAAATTTCTGGCCGCAAACAGATCACATAGATTTTCCCAAATCTCAGTACCCTGTATATTAAATTTCAAGTTTGTAGACTAAAAATTGACAGAGTTATTGCGTAGGGAAATGTACACAGACAGACAGACAGATAGACAGACAGGCACACAGACACAGAGACATGTTCACTTTTATATTTATATATATATATATATATATATATATATATATATATATATATATACTGCATATCAAATTAACGAGTTTACATTTTTTAAATATTTAAGGGACAACAAATAAAAATCCATGAAACTTTGAGAAAGTGCTTACAATACTATTCAGCTACTCAAGTCAGAAAATAAATGTATTTAAAGCAGTATTAGCGAAACTATGGCAGAAGATATGAATATCTGTTGATTTCAGTGTTTCCAGTTATTAACGAGGTTGAGGAAAAACACAATATACCCATAACTTGTTTATCGAAATAATTTTCAACCATTAAATGAACTAGGAAAAATGCTTAGAACACAATAACTACATAGCAATTTCTACGTTGATATATAATTAGTAGGGGATATGCGATTCTTTTTTATGAATAACTTGTAAAAGACGTTGGTCCACAGAATAAGTCAAATGTGATTGTAATTTTGTCAACAGTTTATCTTCGCGATACCTCTTGGAGAGCATCCCACAACTCATCTTTGCTCTTAAATTGGCGTCCACTTGCATAGAGACATAGTTTCATGATACTCCAAAGGTTCTCAATTGGGTTCAAATCTGGTGAACTCTGTCGCCCAGAGAACCCCAGTTGTTGCAAATACTCTTCTTTTTTTTTTTTTTTTGCTGCATGCGAGGGAGCATTATCCTGCATAAAAATAATGGTTCTTCTGAACGTCAACCTTTGCTTCTTCAGCCATGGTTCAAAGTGCTCCTTCAGAAAACCTATGTAAGCATTTGACATCATTTTTATGCCTTCTGAGACTCTCCATGGGCCAACTAAAGTACCTCCGATACTCCCAGCCCAAATCATTATCCTATCACCACCTTGTTGGTGCCTTAAACGCTGATGAGAATATTGACCATCTAGGACTTATCCCTACGTACTGTTCATAACTTGCCCTTTGTGTGAATACACTTTATGTAAGATTTCAAATGTTTAGACAAAAATTTGTCTGGGTAATTTCGTAGAGATCGCAAAGGTCAATTTTTTTAACTTTGGCCCCCAATTTTGACCCCTTAACATTTATTATTTGGGTCTCAAATCAAAATACAAAGTTTTACCCATGTCCAAGTTGCCTACATTTAAAATTTTACGTCTTTAGACCCAAAATTGGTGGAAGAATTTGGTAGAATCTGCAAAGGTCAACTCTTTCAACTTTGACCTTTTGGCAGCAAAATTTTCGCCCCAAAACTGATTAAAAGGCTTGCCGCGTGTCTGAATACCTATTATGTATGAATTTGAAATGTTTAGACCCAAAATTGGTTAAGTAGTTTGCTAGATACCACAAAGGCCAAATCTTTTGAACTTTGACCCCTTGGCAGCTCAAATTTTTGACCCAAGCCGATTAAAAAGCTTGCCCTATCTCTGAATACATTTTATGTAAAGTTTCAAATGTATAGACCAGAAATTGGCTGATTAATTTGACCGTAGAGGTCAAATTTGTTTTACTTTACACCCAATTTTGACCCCTTAACATTTATTGTTTTGGGTTCAAATCAAATTAAAAAGTTTGATCCATGTCCGAGTAGCCTACATCTAAAATTTCAAGTGTTTAGACTCAAAATTGGCGGAAGAGTTTGGTAGATTTTTCAAAGGTCAAATCGTTGAACTTTAATCTCAAGACAGTCAAATTTCTGGCCGAAAACTGATTAAAAAGATTTTTCCGAAACTCAATACTCCTTATTTCAAATCTTGAGTCTCTAGACTGAAAATTGAGAGTTATTTGGTAGGGAAATGTACGCACACACACACACACACACACACACACACACACAAATATTTTCACTTTTATAGATATACTAGCAGTTCCACCCGGCTTTGCTCGGGCCCTATATACTGTTCATAACTTTATGTGCCTATGTATATATTAAAGAGTGTGAATATGTACGGTAATGCCTTTCTATATAATAGTCTTCCTTAACTACCATAGAGAAAAGTTGGTAGAGACCGCAGAGGTTAAATTTTTTAAAACTTGGACCCCAATTACGACCCCTGAGCATTTATTGCTTTGGGCTCAAATAGAATTATAAAGTTAGATTCCTGTCCAAGTAATCTATATCTAAAATTTCAAGTGTTTAGACCCAAAATTGGCGCAGGAGTTTGGTAGAGTTCTCAAAGGTCAAATCGTTGAACTTTGACCCCTTAACAGCAAAATTTATGGCTAAAAACCGATTAAAAAGATTTTCCCAAACCTCAATATCCTTTATGCCAAATTTAGAGTCTGTAGACTACCTGGTTACCTGGACATGAGTCAAACTTTTTAATATATATATATATGCACATAAGGTTATGAATAGTACACAGGGCCCAAGCAAATAATAATAATAAATTTAATCCCATATATCTTCAGAGAGGAGTACTATAGTATATATGGTTTTTAAGGGGGGAATGGGTAGCACACACCACATATACACCTGTGCATTTGTGTGCATGCATATGCGTGCTCATAAAGTGGAATTAAATACATACTGAAAATTAAAATATGTGGAAACTAAAAACAAAAAAAATTTAAAAAAACATTACAAAAACAAAAGAAAAACTAGTGAGGAAGGCTAATCCATTCTTCTACCGTGCATACTTACTCTGCCCTGTGCTCTGTAAGAAAATGTTTTTGGTCGGTTTAACTTTCATAAAAACAATACTCATTTAGTTGTCCAAAATCTAGGTGAGACCAGAGATGTGGGTGTTAAGTCTCAGAATGAGTTTCTTTTCATAGTGTATTCTTTTTTGCTGCGTCCGAAAGTTAGATGCTATTCGGATGCATTTTATGTTGTCTATGCTGTGGTCTGGGAGAGTGTAGTGCATTATTGTGTTCTGTGTGGATTTGTCCATGATTGTTTGTTTGTGGTTGTTGAGTCACAGGTGGAACTCTCAGCCTGCTTCCCTCACCTAGTTTCCCTTTGTGCATCAGGTGTAATATTTGTGTATTTTGGGGGATGTTAGTAGTGACCATAGATTTGGGGGCTGTCATCTTGCACTAAGTGGAAGCATGTTGTATATTGTGTTGAGGGTGGGTCATGCTGCAGTTGTCTGAATATCTGTTTGAGGGGTTTGTTGGTGTTGTGGTTGTGGAGCCTTTTCTAGTCTCACACAAAAACACGCATTCACATCTCAAGCTATATTACTTGTCACACACATACGCGCACACAAACATACGCGTGCACGACCACATACGCATGTTCACGTACATACACTCACAATCACGTGTATATAAACACACGCTAACGTATGCACATGTACGCACATCACTCACTTCTCTTCCCACGTGCGAACAAACGACAGTGACCCGAACGTGAGATGAACACACATTTCCTTTTTCCTTCTATACTACCAATCCCGCAACAAACGATGGTTACACCCGCGCGGACATGAACACATGTTATATCTAAAACATTCATTCTTTCAACGGTAAATAAACGACACGTTTATCTATTCCAGCAACTGAGTCTTTCTTTCCTTCATTCCATTCGTTTCATTATTTTTCTTTTGTAACAGGATTAGGATTTATATATCTTAGTCCTCTACATGGTTGTAGTAAAATGTCATTGGTATTTTTGAGGATGATTTGTTGCATTTGTATGTTAGTAAATTAGCCTGCTTATATTTTCTGATTTCCTAATTGATTTTGTTATTATTATTTTAAGGGGGTAATTTCTATGAAGGAAGTGGGTCGCCAGAATTCTTATTTGTTTTTTGTACTCAATCAGGTCTGAGCAGATTCATTTGATGCTTAGGCACTGGCTGTAGATTATATATTCTTTTATATTAATAGGGTGGCAACTATTAAAATTGAGGTAATCTTGAATTGGGGTCTTGATTATTATCAATAAAATTTATATTAGGGAGAGTGTGGGTTAAGATTAATAATATCATTTAGGCTGTCATCTCTATGTATGCAGTTGCATTGCCAGAAGACTCGGAAGTTGCAATTAGAAGAATTAGTATTACGTGAATTATCAAATTAATTTTTCTATTGATTGAATTTATATTAGTCTGTACTAAATTTGAATTTACAATAGTCTGTACTAAATTTGAATTTATAATAGTCTGAACTAAATTTGAATTTATAATAGTCTGTACTAAATTTGAATTTATAATAGTCTGTACTGCATTTTAATTTATAATAGTCTGTACTAAATTTGAATTTATAATAGTCTGTACTAAATTTGAATTTATAATAGTCTGTACTAAATTTGAATTTATAATAGTCTGTACTAAATTTGAATTTATAATAGTCTGTACTAAATTTGAATTTATAATAGTCTGTACTAAATTTGAATTTATAATAGTCTGTACTAAATTTGAATTTATAATAGTCTGTACTAAATTTGAATTTATAATAGTCTGTACTAAATTTGAATTTATAATAGTCTGTACTAAATTTGAATTTATAATAGTCTGTACTAAATTTGAATTTATAATAGTCTGTACTAAATTTGAATTTATAATAGTCTGTACTAAATTTGAATTTATAATAGTCTGTACTGCATTTTAATTTATAATAGTCTGTACTAAATTTGAATTTATAATAGTCTGTACTAAATTTGAATTTATAATAGTCTGTACTAAATTTGAATTTATAATAGTCTGTACTAAATTTGAATTTATAATAGTCTGTACTAAATTTGAATTTATAATAGTCTGTACTAAATTTTAATTTATAATAGTCTGTACTGCATTTTAATTTATAATAGTCTGTACTAAATTTGAATTTATAATAGTCTGTACTAAATTTGAATTTATAATAGTCTGTACTAAATTTGAATTTATAATAGTCTGTACTAAATTTGAATTTATAATAGTCTGTACTAAATTTGAATTTATAATAGTCTGTACTAAATTTTAATTTATAATAGTCTGTACTGCATTTTAATTTATAATAGTCTGTACTAAATTTGAATTTATAATAGTCTGTACTAAATTTGAATTTATAATAGTCTGTACTAAATTTGAATTTATAATAGTCTGTACTAAATTTGAATTTATAATAGTCTGTACTAAATTTGAATTTATAATAGTCTGTACTGCATTTTAATTTATAATAGTCTGTACTAAATTTGAATTTATAATAGTCTGTACTAAATTTGAATTTATAATAGTCTGTACTAAATTTGAATTTATAATAGTCTGTACTAAATTTGAATTTATAATAGTCTGTACTAAATTTGAATTTATAATAGTCTGTACTAAATTTGAATTTATAATAGTCTGTACTAAATTTTAATTTATAATAGTCTGTACTGCATTTTAATTTATAATAGTCTGTACTAAATTTGAATTTATAATAGTCTGTACTAAATTTGAATTTATAATAGTCTGTACTAAATTTTAATTTATAATAGTCTGTACTAAATTTGAATTTATAATAGTCTGTACTAAATTTGAATTTATAATAGTCTGTACTAAATTTGAATTTATAATAGTCTGTACTAAATTTTAATTTATAATAGTCTGTACTGCATTTTAATTTATAATAGTCTGTACTAAATTTGAATTTATAATAGTCTGTACTAAATTTGAATTTATAATAGTCTGTACTAAATTTGAATTTATAATAGTCTGTACTAAATTTGAATTTATAATAGTCTGTACTAAATTTGAATTTATAATAGTCTGTACTAAATTTGAATTTATAATAGTCTGTACTAAATTTTAATTTATAATAGTCTGTACTGCATTTTAATTTATAATAGTCTGTACTAAATTTGAATTTATAATAGTCTGTACTAAATTTGAATTTATAATAGTCTGTACTAAATTTGAATTTATAATAGTCTGTACTAAATTTGAATTTATAATAGTCTGTACTAAATTTGAATTTATAATAGTCTGTACTAAATTTTAATTTATAATAGTCTGTACTGCATTTTAATTTATAATAGTCTGTACTAAATTTGAATTTATAATAGTCTGTACTAAATTTGAATTTATAATAGTCTGTACTAAATTTGAATTTATAATAGTCTGTACTAAATTTGAATTTATAATAGTCTGTACTAAATTTGAATTTATAATAGTCTGTACTGCATTTTAATTTATAATAGTCTGTACTAAATTTGAATTTATAATAGTCTGTACTAAATTTGAATTTATAATAGTCTGTACTAAATTTGAATTTATAATAGTCTGTACTAAATTTGAATTTATAATAGTCTGTACTAAATTTGAATTTATAATAGTCTGTACTAAATTTGAATTTATAATAGTCTGTACTAAATTTTAATTTATAATAGTCTGTACTGCATTTTAATTTATAATAGTCTGTACTAAATTTGAATTTATAATAGTCTGTACTAAATTTGAATTTATAATAGTCTGTACTAAATTTGAATTTATAATAGTCTGTACTAAATTTGAATTTATAATAGTCTGTACTAAATTTGAATTTATAATAGTCTGTACTAAATTTGAATTTATAATAGTCTGTACTAAATTTTAATTTATAATAGTCTGTACTGCATTTTAATTTATAATAGTCTGTACTAAATTTGAATTTATAATAGTCTGTACTAAATTTGAATTTATAATAGTCTGTACTAAATTTGAATTTATAATAGTCTGTACTAAATTTGAATTTATAATAGTCTGTACTAAATTTGAATTTATAATAGTCTGTACTAAATTTGAATTTATAATAGTCTGTACTAAATTTTAATTTATAATAGTCTGTACTGCATTTTAATTTATAATAGTCTGTACTAAATTTGAATTTATAATAGTCTGTACTAAATTTGAATTTATAATAGTCTGTACTAAATTTGAATTTATAATAGTCTGTACTAAATTTGAATTTATAATAGTCTGTACTAAATTTGAATTTATAATAGTCTGTACTAAATTTGAATTTATAATAGTCTGTACTAAATTTTAATTTATAATAGTCTGTACTGCATTTTAATTTATAATAGTCTGTACTAAATTTGAATTTATAATAGTCTGTACTAAATTTGAATTTATAATAGTCTGTACTAAATTTGAATTTATAATAGTCTGTACTAAATTTGAATTTATAATAGTCTGTACTAAATTTGAATTTATAATAGTCTGTACTGCATTTTAATTTATAATAGTCTGTACTAAATTTGAATTTATAATAGTCTGTACTAAATTTGAATTTATAATAGTCTGTACTAAATTTGAATTTATAATAGTCTGTACTAAATTTGAATTTATAATAGTCTGTACTAAATTTGAATTTATAATAGTCTGTACTAAATTTGAATTTATAATAGTCTGTACTAAATTTGAATTTATAATAGTCTGTACTAAATTTGAATTTATAATAGTCTGTACTAAATTTGAATTTATAATAGTCTGTACTAAATTTGAATTTATAATAGTCTGTACTAAATTTGAATTTATAATAGTCTGTACTAAATTTGAATTTATAATAGTCTGTACTAAATTTGAATTTATAATAGTCTGTACTGCATTTTAATTTATAATAGTCTGTACTAAATTTGAATTTATAATAGTCTGTACTAAATTTTAATTTATAATAGTCTGTACTAAATTTTAATTTATAATAGTCTGTACTAAATTTGAATTTATAATAGTCTGTACTAAATTTGAATTTATAATAGTCTGTACTAAATTTGAATTTATAATAGTCTGTACTGCATTTTAATTTATAATAGTCTGTACTAAATTTGAATTTATAATAGTCTGTACTAAATTTTAATTTATAATAGTCTGTACTAAATTTTAATTTATAATAGTCTGTACTAAATTTGAATTTATAATAGTCTGTACTAAATTTGAATTTATAATAGTTTGTACTAAATTTGAATTTATAATAGTCTGTACTAAATTTGAATTTATAATAGTCTGTACTAAATTTTAATTTATAATAGTCTGTACTAAATTTGAATTTATAATAGTCTGTACTAAATTTTAATTTATAATAGTCTGTACTGCATTTTAATTTATAATAGTCTGTACTAAATTTGAATTTATAATAGTCTGTACTAAATTTGAATTTATAATAGTCTGTACTAAATTTGAATTTATAATAGTCTGTACTAAATTTGAATTTATAATAGTCTGTACTAAATTTGAATTTATAATAGTCTGTACTGCATTTTAATTTATAATAGTCTGTACTAAATTTGAATTTATAATAGTCTGTACTAAATTTGAATTTATAATAGTCTGTACTAAATTTGAATTTATAATAGTCTGTACTAAATTTGAATTTATAATAGTCTGTACTAAATTTGAATTTATAATAGTCTGTACTAAATTTGAATTTATAATAGTCTGTACTAAATTTGAATTTATAATAGTCTGTACTAAATTTGAATTTATAATAGTCTGTACTAAATTTGAATTTATAATAGTCTGTACTAAATTTGAATTTATAATAGTCTGTACTAAATTTGAATTTATAATAGTCTGTACTAAATTTGAATTTATAATAGTCTGTACTAAATTTGAATTTATAATAGTCTGTACTGCATTTTAATTTATAATAGTCTGT
Organism: Euprymna scolopes; assembly: GCF_053919585.1. Taxonomy (NCBI): domain Eukaryota; kingdom Metazoa; phylum Mollusca; class Cephalopoda; order Sepiida; family Sepiolidae; genus Euprymna; species Euprymna scolopes. The sequence goes on along the minus strand of NC_136487.1, from coordinate 106,774,631 downwards.
ACTAAATTTGAATTTATAATAGTCTGTACTAAATTTTAATTTATAATAGTCTGTACTAAATTTTAATTTATAATAGTCTGTACTAAATTTGAATTTATAATAGTCTGTACTAAATTTGAATTTATAATAGTCTGTACTAAATTTGAATTTATAATAGTCTGTACTGCATTTTAATTTATAATAGTCTGTACTAAATTTGAATTTATAATAGTCTGTACTAAATTTTAATTAATAATAGTTTGTACTAAATTTGAATTTATAATAGTCTGTACTGCATTTTAATTTATAATAGTCTGTACTAAATTTGAATTTATAATAGTTTGTACTAAATTTGAATTTATAATAGTCTGTACTAAATTTGAATTTATAATAGTCTGTACTAAATTTTAATTTATAATAGTCTGTACTAAATTTGAATTTATAATAGTCTGTACTAAATTTTAATTTATAATAGTCTGTACTAAATTTGAATTTATAATAGTCTGTACTAAATTTGAATTTATAATAGTCTGTACTAAATTTGAATTTATAATAGTCTGTACTAAATTTTAATTTATAATAGTCTGTACTAAATTTGAATTTATAATAGTCTGTACTAAATTTGAATTTATAATAGTCTGTACTAAATTTGAATTTATAATAGTCTGTACTAAATTTGAATTTATAATAGTCTGTACTAAATTTGAATTTATAATAGTCTGTACTAAATTTGAATTTATAATAGTCTGTACTAAATTTGAATTTATAATAGTCTGTACTACATTTGAATTTATAATAGTCTGTACTAAATTTGAATTTATAATAGTCTGTACTAAATTTGAATTTATAATAGTCTGTACTAAATTTTAATTTATAATAGTCTGTACTAAATTTGAATTTATAATAGTCTGTACTACATTTGAATTTATAATAGTCTGTACTAAATTTGAATTTATAATAGTCTGTACTAAATTTTAATTTATAATAGTCTGTACTAAATTTTAATTTATAATAGTCTGTACTAAATTTGAATTTATAATAGTCTGTACTAAATTTGAATTTATAATAGTCTGTACTAAATTTGAATTTATAATAGTCTGTACTGCATTTTAATTTATAATAGTCTGTACTAAATTTGAATTTATAATAGTCTGTACTAAATTTTAATTAATAATAGTTTGTACTAAATTTGAATTTATAATAGTCTGTACTGCATTTTAATTTATAATAGTCTGTACTAAATTTGAATTTATAATAGTTTGTACTAAATTTGAATTTATAATAGTCTGTACTAAATTTGAATTTATAATAGTCTGTACTAAATTTTAATTTATAATAGTCTGTACTAAATTTGAATTTATAATAGTCTGTACTAAATTTTAATTTATAATAGTCTGTACTAAATTTGAATTTATAATAGTCTGTACTAAATTTGAATTTATAATAGTCTGTACTAAATTTGAATTTATAATAGTCTGTACTAAATTTTAATTTATAATAGTCTGTACTAAATTTGAATTTATAATAGTCTGTACTAAATTTGAATTTATAATAGTCTGTACTAAATTTGAATTTATAATAGTCTGTACTAAATTTGAATTTATAATAGTCTGTACTAAATTTGAATTTATAATAGTCTGTACTAAATTTGAATTTATAATAGTCTGTACTAAATTTGAATTTATAATAGTCTGTACTACATTTGAATTTATAATAGTCTGTACTAAATTTGAATTTATAATAGTCTGTACTAAATTTGAATTTATAATAGTCTGTACTAAATTTTAATTTATAATAGTCTGTACTAAATTTGAATTTATAATAGTCTGTACTACATTTGAATTTATAATAGTCTGTACTAAATTTGAATTTATAATAGTCTGTACTAAATTTTAATTTATAATAGTCTGTACTACATTTTAATTTATAATAGTCTGTACTAAATTTGAATTTATAATAGTTTGTACTAAATTTGAATTTATAATAGTCTGTACTACATTTGAATTTATAATAGTCTGTACTAAATTTGAATTTATAATAGTCTGTACTAAATTTTAATTTATAATAGTCTGTACTACATTTTAATTTATAATAGTCTGTACTAAATTTGAATTTATAATAGTTTGTACTAAATTTGAATTTATAATAGTCTGTACTACATTTGAATTTATAATAGTCTGTACTAAATTTGAATTTATAATAGTCTGTACTAAATTTTAATTTATAATAGTCTGTACTACATTTTAATTTATAATAGTCTGTACTAAATTTGAATTTATAATAGTTTGTACTAAATTTGAATTAATAATAGTTTGTACTAAATTTGAATTTATAATAGTTTGTACTAAATTTTAATTTATAATAGTTTGTACTAAATTTGAATTTATAATAGTTTGTACTAAATTTGAATTTATAATAGTTTGTACTAAATTTGAATTTATAATAGTCTGTACTAAATTTGAATTTATAATAGTTTGTACTAAATTTGAATTAATAATAGTTTGTACTAAATTTGAATTTATAATAGTTTGTACTAAATTTGAATTTATAATAGTTTGTACTAAATTTTAATTTATAATAGTCTGTACTAAATTTGAATTTATTATAGTTTGTACTAAATTTGAATTTATAATAGTCTGTACTACATTTTAATTTATAATAATCTGTACTAAATTTGAATTTATAATAGTTTGTACTAAATTTGAATTTATAATAGTCTGTACTAAATTTGAATTTATAATAGTCTGTACTACATTTGAATTTATAATAGTCTGTACTGAATTTGAATTTATAATAGTCTGTACTAAATTTGAATTTATAATAGTCTGTACTACATTTGAATTTATAATAGTCTGTACTGAATTTGAATTTATAATAGTCTGTACTAAATTTGAATTTATAATAGTCTGTACTACATTTGAATTTATAATAGTCTGTACTGAATTTGAATTTATAATAGTCTGTACTAAATTTGAATTTATAATAGTCTGTACTAAATTTGAATTTATAATAGTCTGTACTAAATTTGAATTTATAATAGTCTGTACTAAATTTGAATTTATAATAGTCTGTACTACATTTGAATTTATAATAGTCTGTACTAAATTTGAATTTATAATAGTCTGTACTACATTTTAATTTATAATAATCTGTACTAAATTTGAATGTATAATAGTCTGTACTAAATTTGAATGTATAATAGTCTTTACTAAATTTGAATTTATCATAGTTTGTACTAAATTTGAATTTATAATAGTCTGTACTACATTTTAATTTATTATAGTTTGTACTAAATTTGAATTTATAATAGTTTGTACTAAATTTGAATTTTTAATAGTCTGTACTAAATTTGAATTTATAATAGTCTGTACTAAATTTGAATTTTTAATAGTCTGTACTAAATTTGAATTTTTAATAGTCTGTACTAAATTTGAATTTTTAATAGTTTGTACTAAATTTTAATTTATAATAGTCTGTACTAAATTTGAATTTATTATAGTTTGTACTACATTTTAATTTATAATAGTTTGTACTAAATTTGAATTTATAATAGTCTGTACTAAATTTGAATTTATTATAGTTTGTACTAAATTTGAATTTATAATAGTCTGTACTACATTTTAATTTATAATAATCTGTACTAAATTTGAATTTTTAATAGTCTGTACTAAATTTTAATTTATAATAGTTTGTACTAAATTTGAATTTATTATAGTTTGTACTAAATTTGAATTTATAATAGTCTGTACTAAATTTGAATTTATTATAGTCTGTACTAAATTTGAATTTATTATAGTTTGTACTAAATTTGAATTTATAATAGTCTGTACTAAATTTGAATTTATTATAGTTTGTACTAAATTTGAATTTATAATAGTTTGTACTAAATTTGAATTTATAATAGTCTGTACTGAATTTGAATTTATAATAGTCTGTACTGAATTTGAATTTATAATAGTCTGTACTAAATTTGAATTTATAATAGTCTGTACTAAATTTTAATTTATAATAGTTTGTACTAAATTTGAATTTATAATAGTCTGTACTGAATTTGAATTTATAATAGTCTGTACTGAATTTGAATTTATAATAATCTGTACTGAATTTGAATTTTTAATAGTTTGTACTAAATTTGAATTTATAATAGTCCGTACTACATTTGAGTGAAGAGAGAAATTTACACTCTTTTTATTCAGTATAGAGTTATATTTATGGGAATATCTAAATGAAATCTCTAAAATTAAAGAAAATTCTTTAGGGATGTTGGTTTTAACATTATTAATGTAAGGAGAGTTAAACCATAATTTATTTTTTCTCCTTAATTTTCTAGATCTGTTAGTCTCCTTATTATTTCTTGTGTCGATTGGTAGTTTATGATTCAATTCAAGGGCAGCTTTTTGCTCATGAATGGGTAGGCTTCTGGGATTATTGTATTGCAAACGAGATTGCAAAAATATGAACGATTGTAGGTATTTTTTTTAAGTACTAGACAAAAGTTTCTACTTGAGATAACAATTCTAAACTAAGTTCATGTTTATACAGATTTTTGTATTGTGGAAAAAGTAATATTTCAAATTTTAGTGAAAACAAACAAGTAGTTTGTTCTTTATTTAAAATTTTCCACTTTTCATAGAATCGAAGTTGACATTTCCAGAAGCTGAGAAAATTTGAAAATCTAAAATAAAAATAAGTGATTTGATTGTTTAAACTTAAAATATTATTCTTATACACCAATCGATTATTCTTATACACCAATCGATCTAGTAGAAAATTAGAATCGTATTTTTATGTACTTATTGAGCATTGCTGTTTCAAGAAAAAGCGAAAAATTAAGCTGTAAAGCAAAAATTACATTTACAGATGACAAAGCACGCTCTGGACGCCCATGCACAGCCATCATTCATTGCTGTCTTCTTTTTCATGGCTGAAAAGAGGAACAGCCACTTGTAGACTAGCTTAGCAAACCAATATAATTTAGAGAAGTATTTAAACATCTTCTCACATCACATGATCTTGCTTGACCAATTACTTATTTCTCGGCCTTCTTTACTAATTACTATCAACTGAAAAATACATCTTCTGTAAAATGCATTTTTCACTTAATAATATATGTATCATTTGAATGAGTACTTCATGGTTAGTTACCTGATAAGAAACAAACAGCTAACCACACTCAACAAGGTGAAATATAATAAGACCTGTCAAAATTGGCAGATAAACCTTTTGTTGGATTCTAATTTATTAACATATTTCATGGTGTAATCACTTAAAACCTTTAAATCAATTCTCTGATTTTACTACAATGTCAATGGTGTTAAAATACACACAAAAATACATGTTTAAATGGTCAATAGCGGAGAGGAAAATTATGTTCTCAACTTAATGTCTGAAAGGTAAAAGAGAACTTTAATGGGGCATTCGAATATCTATGTATGTCATATAGAGATAAAGTGTTAGCCCCAACGAGTGGGACCTATTGATTTCTGAGAACTTCGACAGATGTAAAATGTAAAGAAAAATCAATAAATGTTCATTTTAAAACTTTTACTGAATGAAACTTTAGTCTTTTAAACTATTTTAACTCAGTTTTCACCATTGCAGTTGATGTTTTCGATTGCTTAAAAATAATTTGATCTATGACTTCCATTTATTAAAGAACCAATATTACGAACACTTGTGAAGTGACTATTTCAGCTACTAATGAAAGAATCAGTTTTGAGTCAAATCTATTTCAAAGTGGATATAAGTAGGAATAGAAATATTAATATTAAAGCATGACATAATTACATTTCGTTTACAAGCTCAAAGCTGATTAGTGCAGGAATGCAGCTTACACCCTGGCTTGCCCAATCATACGTCATGTCTCAGGCGAGTTGAGCATGTGATGAAGTAAATAAAAAGGTTGAACCCAGACATTTCGCTCTTTTCCCTCTCTTTCAGACTTGAATCCAGAGCTGACAACACGTATGCAACAGTGCCTCATTGGGGGCTTGTTGGCACTAAAAGATGACTAGAATCCATTGCAATTTAACGAAAACACACACACACACACACACACACACACACACACACACACACAGAGCATTTAAACATTCTTTCAATTTCTCTTTAATAACTATAATTCACATAATTGAGTGGAGAAATTTTGATACGATATTTCAGACCCATGCGCAGTGATGGACTGGTCAGTCGAACATTTGGGGAATGCCTGGTGGCCAGTGGATAAAAAATGAAAAGTCAACTTTTAAAGGCAAATGAAGGAAGAAGAGAAAGAGGTGGAAGCTGCACTTAATATATTTACATTCATTTAACTATTTATTTAGTAGCCGCCAAAAATTCATTGCACTAAATATCTAGCATCACAACAGACGTTTGTTGATAATTAGCTGACTGAATTCGAGAGGGGAAACTCACAAAAGGTATACCATCTGAAAATGTGCTTGTAATAATAAAAATAAAGCAGTTATTTTGAATAACACATATTGTTTCTTTATATTTTCTTTGCTGATTATGCAAAACAAGATTCATTACTTTGTTTAACCGCGCATTTATAACATCCAATACATTTAAGACCTTTCCAATTTATATTTCTAAGCATAAGTTAAGAAATAGCACATGAAAAGTCCATTATCATATATAAGATATATCTTAGAACCTGTAAGACGAATTGCTACTTTAGGCCTATTTTAGTGAGATGGGCTGGGGCCACTTTGTAGATAATGCCTGGGTCGCTTTAAAGATCCAATCCGCCCCTGCCCATGCGTCATGTGGCATTGAAACTGTCAACATTGGAAGTCTTCTATATCATAATTAAAGACCCCACCCCACTCTGTCACCACAGTTTTCTTTTTTTTTCAGAATGTCCACACATAATTGCCTAAAAGATAGAATCTGATTTTTTTAGGATTCTTATCTACTTTTAAATGTATGTATAATTATATTATGTATGTATAATTATATTATGTATGTATAATTATATTTTAAATTTGAAAAACTTCTTAAATGCTTTCCATGAGATTTTGATAAACTCATTGTAAGATTTTCGGCTATATATGTCAGTTGTGGCATTTTTCTTATTTATCCATTTGTGCCATTTTTACCTGTGCATTTTTACTATGCAATTTTCACGTAAATTCATTATTATGATTGGACCAAAAAATGAATAAGGACCCCAGTTGGCATGAGCTGAAGAGAAAGGACGGTTTGACCTTGACCATCCCACAATCTGTAAACAAATATAAAATAACCAACTTGTCTAGATTTTCTCGATTGTTTTGTCAATTTTCACGACTAATATTTATTTGTATGTAGAATGTGTTTTTGTTTTAAAAACTTTTTATGTAGAATGTGTTTTGTTTCACAAAACTTTTTAATAAAACTATTTAAATCAAACTTTTTAATGGCAGGTTATTTTTTAAAAAAAAAAAGGAAAAAACTTGCTGTTCCAATCCACAGTAATGTGTTTTTTATGCCTATGTATTTTTAAAACTTTTTAATAAAACTACTGAAACCATAAGGAAAAACCTACTGTTTCAATTCACAGTATTCCATTTTGGAACGAACAAGCTCTCCAAAAATAGGGATTTCTCCATCACTGACCAAAGAGAGGAAAGATAAAATGTACTAGCACAAAAATTTTTTATGAACAAACGATGAAAAAATAAAAAAGTTATATTAGTTCTGGGTAGACATTTTTATTAAAAAAAAGGGGGGTATTATTTGCAGAAAATTTTGCAGGGAACAAGATTTTTCCTACATTAAAAACCGACGAAATAACTGAAAACTAAGAAAACTGATCTCTATGATATGAAATTACAGTTAACCTTCAAATTCCACATCTTCTATATCTATGCATAATATTCTACAACTAATAATTCCAAACATAGTTATGCATAATATTTTTCATTAATAAATCCAAACTTTTTAAAAATAAAATTATTAAACCTATGTGGTTGACATTCTAAACGTTTTGAAACTACTAGAAAACTCCACCATTTTTTCCCCTTCTCCTTTAAACCTGACTCCAATACTAAAGTATACCTAACAGAATCTATAATTGATTTCCTACTTAAAGAGATTTTATATAAGCTATATTGGACGTATCTGTTTACCCATTTGAACTGGATGCCTTCTGGCTCTCTCTGCCCACCCCCACTGCAATCGTGGTGGAATATTGCTGACTTCTTAACCCAGTTCTGACCTTGAGACACATGCAAGCCACCATCCAAAACACAAAAACTTTTTTTGACATGCTCAATTATCAATTCCCTTTTTCCTTTTCTTCTTCCCCCCCTCCCATCTCTTGCTCTGTTTTATATTTATATATTTACAAAATTTAAACTTAATTTATATATATATTTTTTCTTTTGTATTTTTTTCTGTAGTGTCTTTTCTCCTCTCTTTCCTTTTCCCCCTTTCCCCCTACCCTCTCTGTCCCTTACTTCCACTCTCCTGGCTTTGAATATTCATCTGTAAAACAATATATTTCCTTTTTATTTTAACTTGAATCATCTGATGATATGGGTGGATAATCTTTATCATGCCTATTGAAACAACTTGTAATGAATTAAGTTAATACACTCGAGGTTGAAATAATAAAAAAAACATATCTGGCTCTACTAACGTATTGAGCACTCTTTATTCTTGTTTTTTTACCAAATATACCTCTTTATATATATATATATATATATATATTTACCAGTGGTGAAAAAAACGGATTAGAGTGCTCAATGATTAGTCAGAGCAGTATATAGGAAATTTATTACTGTGAGTCCAGAATGAGTTTACAAATTGTCTCAGCTAGAGGAAAATCCTCAAAGAGAGGAAAAAATCCAACTAGCATCGTCAGAACTGTGAGTCCAGAATGAATTTACAAATTGTTTCAGCTAGCTGAAACAATTTGTAAATTCATTCTGGACTCACAGTAATAAATTTCCTATATATATATATATGATAATAAAAGAATAAAAATCCAACAATATGAATTTAAAATGGAAATGAATAAGCAAATGCTCGACAATTCGTCTGTTCCATGGGTTTATTCAAGAGATTGTAGGCTTGAATATAATTTTTATTTATTTTTTTTTAGCTATTCTCAAATTTGAAGTGTTTCCTTTCGGCTTCCAGCTAGTGCTGGGTAATCAGGATATAAATGTGGATTGTGATTTCACCTTCTTTTTGTAGTTATTTAACTCATAAATTAGTTTATAGGCTGCTTTTAATTGTGAATTTTACATCATTTACCCATATATAAACGCCTTATGCCAGTCTGTCGGTCTTTTTGTCTGTCAGTCTGTCTGTCTCCATATTTTCAAACTATCTCCTCCGAAACTAAATGTCGCAGAGCAGCACTAGGGACCTCAGATGATTGTATTTTTTATGGGCCGTTCTTTTATGAGTTTTTATTTAGCCAGTTAAAATTGTTTTAAATGGGTCAAAATTGAAAAGTTAAACATTTTGTACATTCATCTTAGTTAATTTTTAATCACTTTATATGTGCATCATGTTGGTACAGCTTTGAATGCTACAGTTTAGGTTTTGATTCTAGCTGATGGC